>NC_088400.1:49865821-50105821 GCF_034236695.1 Oncorhynchus nerka | reverse complement strand
CGAAGCTTCGTGCCTATAGCTGTAAATCACAGCGGTAGACGGATTGTGGAGGGTAAATGTACGTCTATGTAGCACACAGATTTAGCCTACTCTCTTTCTTTCTCTCTCGCTCTTCCTCCTCAGCAAGCGAGAAGTATGCAAATATTTATAAGCGAATACGGTGGGAGACTGCAATCAAAGAAGAGTCATATTTCTGGAGTAGTGGCATCATGCCTGTGACTAATATGGGGAAATTGTAAGCCTATTTAGTGAGGGTAGGTGGTTGTCATAGTAGCATGGCTGTTATGAGTTAGTGCATCTATTTGTTGACCCTTGTGTGCATCTCTTTCGCGCCCTTATGATGTATAATTACTGTCCATTTAAAGGCATTGGACAATGCACCATTTGTTTAATATTATATTACAATATGAGTATTAGGTGATTGTCAGCAGAAAAGTTATATTATAATGGATGTCTTATGTGTTGGTTGGTAAGTGTGTTTTCTGTCACTTGCTCTCTCCCATCTCTTTGCCATGTTGTATGTGCTCTGGCTGGGTTTGGTAGAGTGGTATCACAGGAAGGGCGAATATCAGGCCTGTTTAATCGGACACCCAGCCCCAAACCGGCTTTAATCTCTTGATCCACCCGGCTCAGGAACACGAGAAGCCCCCACCGTCTGGGGGTGGGGGGGACGACTCTGGGAATAGCGCCTGCCATATCTGGTCTGCCAACATCGGCATTTTCCCCACCTTCTCTCCAAACCTCAATTTTCCCCCATCTACCTTAGTTAAGTCTCTCTATTAATTCTCCAAGTAGAAGGAATCGCCTCCAATCTAGGTCATCCAAGTCAGTCACAGACCTAGTTTTACGGTTCACTGTATACCGAATTCCTATAAAGGAGGTTGAGCCCTGGCCAGCCCTTCCATCCACATCCACGGGGCTGCCGCCAGAGCGGCAATCTAGGTCATTAGGTCTTACAGTGTAATTATAGGAGCGCCACATCTGCTCACCATGGACGGCACAGTTGGGAATGTGGTGTTGTGGGCTCGAGTGTTAGAGGATGCTACTGTTCTAATCCCATCATGACCAGTTGATTTATCAATATTTGTGGCTACGGCTCGGATTAGGCAAATTGTGCGCCGTGGATGTATTTATTTTTGACCTCGAGATATTGCATGTTACTGATTTGCGCACATTCGTAGAGAGTTTGAGAAATGGTCTCGGTAATGACACATGTACAAATGTATAGCGATTAGCATCCTAGCAGCAACACTGATTTAGAATAGTTTAGCGAGCCGTGTTGATGTTGTTAGCAGCCATTTTCTCAGAACTGGCCATGCCAGTGAACTGGGGGGGGGTCTAGCCAGTTGCTTTAGGGTCAGGGTCTAGCCATTTGCTTTATGGTGGGGGGGAAACAGCCTGGATATTGCTATTGACATGTGGATATCGACCATGTGTGTACAACTCCCAACATCTGGTCGCACATTTGGTTTTTGATAAACCTCCCATTGCTTCATGTTCAGGGTTGTTTTCTGTTTGTCCACCATGCCATGCACTTCTACATCATGATGGAATCCGCAATCTGCTCCACCAAACATTCAAAATGCAGGCCATCTCAGACTAGCCTATAGGCAGCGTTGATTTTTGCGACCAATGTTTTCTTGAAACGAAAGAATACAATACAAAAATACATTGCCTCTTGTTCTATATAGTGCCATTGAATGCCAATGCTGTTCAATGCAGACTTCAATACAGTCTGCAATTGTAGTCCATGTGTACCATTTGGAACACAACTTGGTGTCCAGTCATATAAGACGGTAACATTTCCACTTAATATATAGTGCCAAGGAATGTCATTCAGTTTGTTCAATGCAGACTGCAAATGTATACGATCTTTATAATTGTAACACAATTCAGGGTCCACTAATAATCTCTGCCCACTTTGCTGGAGGGGGTTCAGATGAGGAGATGGGGGAGAGGGGCTCTACCAGCCTGGGGGGGCTTGTGGCCTGGTCCTGGCTCTAGCACCCCTGATGAACCATTTGGTTCTGTGCACCGAGCCGGTTAATGAAATGTGATTGCCGTCTTTGATACGCTGTAATGACATCACATTCACAGTTGTATTGGGTTGTGAATGTGTTGGGGTGTGGGCTAGCTTTTTTGCTCTGTGGTACACACACACACACACACACACACACTTCACAGCATGATTAGTTGCCCCAAGTTAATTAATGTTTCAAAGTGTGACTTTACAAGTCATTGCTGTTCTTCACCAACTCTTTTTCAATACCGTGACATGGTTTAGTATCTACTACAGTTCTGTGGTGGATCCTGTCCAAAAAATGTATATAGCCTAATGGAAGTAAAGAATATTGAGGAGTGACTTCTTAACCAAAGACATTCACCATAGAATATGGAGAATTTGGAAGTGTTAATTCCAGGAGCAGAACAGTCATCACTTTTCCCACCCTTTTAAAAGCTGTTGATTAAGTCATTCAAACCAATGTTAATAACGCTCCTCGTCAGCCTCACTCTCTATCCCGACACAGATTTGTACCTGCGCGCGTGTATTTGGTGGTGCTGAATAGCATGGTTAGGTGTATAGGTCTAATATCTGGATCAGTACTATTTTCCTGTTCTAGTTTGTATTCAAATTTCTTAGCTAAAGCGCTGCCAATGTTCTGCTTTTCACATTTTCTTTCCGGCAGTGACGCCCTGATTTTGAAGCATTTTAATCATATGCGCTGTGCTTTTAGGTGTGAAGATTTAAATATTCATGCCCTGTCGCTGCCAGGGGTTGGATTTAAGGAGCAAGTGCCTTCCTTAAAGCTTTGAGAATGGTAATAAATAGATAAATAAAACATTAAAACTCTCAAATATTCATATTTAACTATATCTCTTGGAATTCTGTAGCCCATATCTCCTTTTGAAACGTTTAATGATTTTTCTACTCCTAACATAGACTTGGTTCCGTCCGGATAGATATTTGTGTGGATTCAGGCTCCAGAATGCTAATAGCAGTTGTTGTTGTTGTTATTCTATCTAGCCCTTTTGAGATTTCGCACCATTTTCTTCCATTAGCTTGAATGCTAATTCTGCCCTGGGAATTCTGGTGGTGGTGCGTCTCTGCCATCTCCATATAGCTTTGGAAATTGGGTCATATTCATTTTAACTGGATCTAGTAGGCACTCTTCCATATTAAACACATAATGATGGGCTACTTGAAGCCTCAATGTTAAATTCACTGCCTCACCGTGAGTCTGTGTGTAACTAACACCACAAAATGTTTCTGGGAGCCAGGTAGTTATATTGTACATGTTTGTTGCCATTGGTACAGAAGTCTTGTCAAGGCTTTAGCTCAACGGGCTAGCACAATCTTGTGACGTGTTGGAGAACCAGGTTTGAATCCCAGTCGGTCACACCAGCAAGCAAGACGCAGTACCCAACTACCCTCGCTGCTTGGCCTATGTCTACTTTGTATACGCGTAAGATGAGCTCAGCAAATATGGACACGAAACCGAACGGCAAAGTTTGCCCATACCAAACGCTACACTTTCAAATTGAATTGACAACAGATCTTGCGCTTAATAGTGTTGAGTAAATTACACTATCACAGGGGGGGCGGGGCATAACATTTCGAGACGCATTTTAAAATCAATGGTCTATTATGTTAGATAAATACACGTTAAACTCCATAAATGTTCCCCACGGATACCATGAAAGTGGGAAATGTTATTAATGGCGGCTCGTTTGATTATGAGTCATTTGGATGAAGTTCAGCGTTAACTCACAGGCTTCATTAATATTAATATGCTCTATTAAGACTGCTGTGTAGTCACAGGAGAAGGAGATGGGTTAAATTAAACGAATGTAGAGGGACATCATGAACTAAAGAAGATTAATCAGTTACACCGAGAATCAAAAAAATCACTCTGGGAGCTCGCTCGCTGTCAATTCAAAGGGCATTCGGCTCCAAAAATGATTTTAACATGTCAAATCATTTCTACATTTTCGCTTTGGGAACTCTGCTCCCACGCATTCCCCTACCAACTCCACTCGTGCCCTGCCGCACTAACTTCTAATGCAGACTGTACACTTTTTCGATTGCAATGTTTTGGTAAGGGCTAAATAAGTGTTGCACCCACCATGTAGCCAAGTGCCTTTTAAACGCCTGACAGCCGTGCGCCGGTGGTGTGAGTGGGTTGCGACTGGTGAAACTGACCATCTGTCTATTTGTGTGTGTGGGTGTGTGTGTGGGTGTGTGTGTGCAGCTCCCCGCGGACTTCAGTCGACTCCACCTGGCCGACGGCTTGCACCCACAGGTGACCCACGTTTCTTCCAGCCACTCAGGATGTAGTATCACCAGCGACTCTGGAAGCAGCAGCCTGTCAGACATATACCAGGTAAGCACAGTGTCCCCCCCCCCAGCTGCTCTTAAATACAAGTAAAACTAAATGCATGCTCTTCCACCGATCGCTGACCGTGCCCGCACCCGCCCGCCTGACTAGCATCACTACTCAGGACGGTTCTAACTTAGAATATGTGGACAACTACAAATACCTAGGTGTCTGGTTAGACTGTAAACTCTCCTTCCAGACTCACATTAAGCATCTCCAATCCAAAATTAAATCTAGAATCGGCTTCCTATTTCGCAACAAAGCCTCCTTCACTCATGCTGCTAAACATACCCTCATATAACTGACTATCCTATCGATCCTCGACTTCGGTGATTACAAAATACTCTCCGACACTCTACTCAGCAAATTGGATGTAGTCTATCACAGTGCCATCCGTTTTGTCACCAAGGCCCACCACTGCGACCTGTATGCTCTCGTTGGCTGGCCCTCGCTTCATATTCGTCGCCAAACCCACTGGCTCCAGGTCGTCTATAACTCTTTGCTAGGTTATCTCAGCTCACTGGTCACCATAGCAGCACCCACCCGTAGCACACTCTCCAGCAGGTATATTTCACTGGTCATCTCCAAAGCCAACTCCTACTTTGGCTGCCTTTCCTTCCAGTTCTCTGCTGCCAAGACTGGAACAAATTTCAAATCACTGAAGCTGGAGACTTATCTCCCTCACTAACTTTCAGAATTAGCTTTCAGAGCAGCTTACCGATCACTGCACCTGTACACAGCCCATCTGTAAATAGCCCACCTGTAAATATTGTCATTTATTTTTGCTCTTTTGCACCCCAGTATCTCTACTTGCACATCATCATTTGCACATCTATCACTCCAGTGTTAATGCTAAATTGTAATTATTTCGCCACTATAGCCTATTTATTGCCTTACCTCCCTAATCTTACTACATTTGCACACACTGTATATAGATTTTTCTATTGTGTTTTTGACTGTACATTTGTTTGTGTAACTCTGTTGTTTTTGTCGCACTGCTATGCTTTATCTTGGCCACGTCGCAGTTGTAAATGAGAACTTGTTCTCAACTGGCCTACCTGGTTAAATAAAGGTGAAATAAAAAATAAATAAAAAACATCCGTACAACGTCCTCTAAATGTCAATAGAGCAGTCCCCCTTCCAACCCCCCCCCCCCCCCCCACTCTGGAAGTAGCAACCAACCAAGCAGGTCTCCCTCAAATGTCCCCATAACCTCCCAACAACGCCCCCCCAACACCATCTAAACGCCCATAGAACAGAACAGGCCCCTCCCACTCCACCATCTCGTGACTGTAGTCGGGCCCCCAAAGCCAATCGCACCTAATCCTCTTACCACACATAGGCACCCCATTGGCTCCCTACGTCGTCATCTGCTGTGTGTATCTGTGTGAGTGCACTGTGCGGGTGTGTATTAGTCTGTGTCAGTCTGTTGCTATTTCTGTGTGTGCAAGTGCACTATCTGTGTACAGTACATACTGCAAGTGTGTGCGTGCGTGTGGAGCGTTCGGGGGCCGGTTGTGCCCAGGCCCTCATCCAGTCTTAGGGCCATCTGCTCGGTCCTCATTAACAGGTCTGCTGTAGCGTCTCCATGAAAGCCCCGTTGTCTACTGTCCGCTCTCTTTCCTCTTTCCCTCCATAACACCTTTCCTTCGCCAGTCCGCCTCTCTCATTTATGATCTATCTGTCCATAGCTTCTCATCCCTCTATTTCTCTCTCTCTGTCCCTCCCCATTTCTACTCCGTCCTACTCTCTCACGAATGGAGATGACCCAGACCCACCTCTCACTTCGTCTGAGGAGGTTAGATTTACCGCATTCACCGCTTAGAGAAGATAGATGACATGATGGTAGTTCCTCCCTGGACAAGCATGTGTTTTGGGTTGATGGCTGTCCACATCAGGGCTGGAGGATAGAGTGAAGGAGGGTAGATCCAGGGTAAAGACACAGGAACATTTAGTCAGTGTATAACAACATCACGGGATTCCAATTAGATTTGTTTCCGCAGCTGCAGACCTGTGACTGTTGCTTCAATCTTCTTAATAGTGATGAGACCAAGTCCGGTATTTTACATGGTTAAAGGACAATATTGTCTTATTAGTAAGACTTTGTCTACAATAAGACAACTGTTCAGATTTCTGAGTATTCTTGACAGATGTCTACTAGGGTGAAGCTTTTTGGCGATGCTGCCCGTTCCTCTCATCCACGAGCCATGTCCGCTGGAGTGCGCCATCGTCTTTCTCCCAGAGAGAAGAAGAATAGAGCTGCATCCTCTGTCACTGCCTTGCAAACATGGCCGACTGTTTTGTGTCTGAATAAATCATGAAATTGGTTCTTCAGAAGGACACTTGAAAGCATTGATCCAAGAATAGCCCTGTTGAAATATTAACTACCCCCCTCCCCCCTTTCTTTTTTCGCTCACCACACATTTATGGATCATACATCACATACACATGCATGTACATGCGCACACACTCACACACAGAGGGGTTCAGAGTTTCTCTGTATTTCGAGGTCACATTTGACGTTTTTCATTTGGTTTTTAACGGTTCAGGGTTCCCAGTGGGTTGCGAACATTGTGTAGCTCATTGGAAATGCTGTGCGAATCAGATCTGAAGGTATCGCAATCTTCCTCACGAACACACTTCTCAATTATGATCAGCACACAACTCATGAGCATTTAGTATGTCATAAGCCTGATTCATAAACCGAGGTGGGTGGCTAATATTGAATTGACATACAACAATATTTAATCAATGAAAGCTACTGTGTGAGGACTAGCCTAGATCTTACTGTAGACAAGTAATGGGGTCAATGAAGATGTCCAGTGACTCATATCTCTGCTATTTTAGGACAGTGTCCTTCTGAGGTTTGGAGCATGACAACAATGTTTTATTACTGTGGAATATAGCTGTTTTCTACTGGGTTTCAGCATCCATAGACATAGACTTTCACATCAAGGTGAAGACGGATAGCTATTTTCTGTTTTCACTGCTGCCGAGATTTCCAGATGACTTCAAAACAATTTTCTAGGAATCTCCATCTCAGCACCTCGGTTATTCCCTGTCGCGTGTAAAACTGACATAACTCGATCTTCAGATTTTTCACGGTTTCACTCCTTCCACAAATCCACACTCTACCAACCCCTTCCCCAAGGGAAGAACCACACCCCCTTTACTCTCTCGCCCCATCAGGCCCCTGCCCCGCCCACATGGCTGACCTCATGACGCCCGAGTGGCTACACAGATTGCACCCTGAATCATTAATGAGACGTTTGCACATGGTGGTTAAGGAGGAATGACATTCTGGGCTACGTTCTGTGAAAGACGGGGGGGGACTCTTTCAATTTCGGAAAAATGTAAACACAACTGACAGCCCGGGCGGTAAAGACGCGTCGCGGACTAGGCTTCTGCAGGCAATTTACGAAGGCGACGTTGTTTCTAGCTCTCGCTTTGAAAAAGGCAGGAGTTTAGGGACCGCATTCAGGTAAGAGGAGTTGGTTCGCACTCGACACATCTGGGCCAGGATTGTTTTCAGTTTTCATCTCCCTGTGTTTCATGCGTGGTTTTCGTTCTCTAGGCGGGGCTCGTGTTGAGAGCGCAAAACACGCAATATGGCCTCTCAGCGGTATTTATAGTGTGTGAGAAGCCTTGATGGATGCGCAGCGCCACGCTTTCTATTAATATCTCTGTGACATTGTCAATTGCATCACTTTCGCTCCCTCTCGTTGTTAGTTTTTCTCTCTTTCCTCCATATTTTATCTCACTCTTTCAAAGAGGTTGTCAGGCTCTAAGTGCAAGCTGGAGTGGGAGAGCGAGAGAAAGAGTTGTGAGATAATTAGCTGGGTGTTTTATGCATAGTGGGGGGTGTTTGATAATGCAGTGTCTCTCACACGCACCTCTTACTGAACGGGCTAGATGTTGAAAATACGATTGGTGGTGTCTTTTCTTGATTGTACTGTGTTACCACTGACATGGTTGTCGCTTTTGATGCGTTGGGTTGATGCAGGTTCTGCTTATAAGCATAGTTTGTTTTTTCTTCTGCCTGCCGTTATGTGAAGTTATTGCACCAAAACCCTGATTTTTATATTTGCCATCCGATAATCTCCGCCCACCAGTTTGCAGCTATTACTACATGGAGTAGATGGAATGGAGCAGACAAATGCTTAGCACAGACCAGCAACCCTTTTCCTCCACTCATGTTACTAAAACTCACTGGTTAAGCTTGATGGTTGGTGTTAAGACGGAGACAACTGTTGCGTCATTGTCGTTCCTTTGACCCCCAGGCCACGGAGAACGAGCCGGGCGACATGGACCTCAGCGGCCTGCCCGAGACCGCCGTCGACTCAGAGGAGGACGACGACGAGGAGGACATGGAGCGAGCGTCGGACCCCCTCATGAGCCGCGACGTTGTGCGGGACTGCCTCGAGAAGGACCCCATGGACCGCACCGATGACGACATAGGTCAGTCCGTGTGAGCACACAGAATCTTCCTCTAACATTCCCTCAAGGTTCCCCCCTTTTGATTGTCTGTAAATGAACTTTCTCACAACATTCTGGGAGCCAAAATCTATTTACCTGGTAGCCTGCCAGTGTTTCCCTACTGTTAAGTAGTCACTAGGCAGAGTGCCTCCCTCTCCCTTCCCTGCTTTGCTATGTTGCTTCTTGCCTCAGTTTGGCTCTTATTGGTTTTAATTGATCATGTTGGAACAGAAAGGGGAACCCTACGACTATTCCGCACTACGATTGAACCCTTACGCTAAATCTAGAAACAACTGTTAATATGCTTATTCCATTGTTTGATTACAGTACTACTGCTAAAACATCTTGTAAGTGCTCGCAAATTTTTTTGGCAACACATTTGGAAAAGCAATGGGAACCAATTAGCTTTGGCTTTGTTCACAAAGGGAAAATCATACCCCGAGTTCCCATTGTAGGCTCATCAGAGTTTAATCAAGCATTCGCAATTTTTAAATAAACGATCCACAGCCTACCCCCCCCCCCCTTCTCCCAGTGCCACGCCCTTAGTGTATCTCAACCCCCGCCCGTCTGTATTAGCTAGCTACTGTTAATGATGTGCCCGACTCTAGGCCTTTGTGCTCTACTGCTTTCATTAGGTGAATTTATTTTAGCCCAGAGTGATATTCTGTCTGTGCCACACAACAATATCATAGGCCTGTTAGCAGCAATACAGTGATAGCGATCCAAAAAAAAGAGACTAGTTCAAATTTACTCCCATTTGAAACTTCGATGTGGTGTGTGGATGATATAGTGGATGCAAAAAGAGAACCCCCAACCTCCCCGCCGCCCCTCCCCGCTCTCTGTGCCGGCAGGCTTTTTTAGGTCAACGCCGTACATCCTCGCCTCTCCTCTCCCGGCACATTAAAGTTTCAGTGCTTCCGCAGGCTTCCCACATGGCACTGTTTGCCATGCCAACCACACAGGTCAGCCCCGCACCCTAAACTTGCTTTAGGTGCCTTGGAAGGGGATGGAGTCCTTTGCTGGTCCAAAATCCCCCCCTCCCCCAAAACTCCACAGCAAGCTATTTCAAGGAGCCCCCCCCAAAAATGCATGGCACAGGAAAACAGGATAGGCAGTGGCCTATACAGCTGAGCTGAAAGCCCCAAATGTGAATCAAGGTTGACAAACTGTGGAAGAGAATTTTGTTTTGGAACTGGCTGACTATCAAGCTATGTATCTATCTAACAATGATCGCAGAAGGTTGCGCAGTTGTTTAAAAAAAAAAATCTCGAATAAAATGAAATTGATAGTTTGCCTTAGTGTACTTAAGATAATCCTCCCGCTGTTGGGTACTCATCACTATTGTGGGGTTGAATTTAATTCACTTTCTCTCACGCTAGCTGTGCCCTTTTTTTTGTCCAAAGCCACAGAGAAGGTGAAGGAAGAGTGAAGGACTGCCAAGTCCTCCTATGCTCTCTCTCTCTCTCTGTCTCTGTCTGTCTCTCTGTCTGTGTGTGTGTCAAGACCTTCCTAACCCCCCCCCCCCCCCCCCTAACCTTTCCACAGAGCAATTGCTGGAGTTCATGCATCAGCTGCCAGCGTTTGCCAACATGACCATGTCGGTGAGGAGGGAGCTGTGTGCCGTCATGGTCTTTGCCGTGGTCGAGCGGGCCGGCACCATCGTCCTCAACGACGGGGAAGAGGTGTGTGTGGAGGGGGATGTGTGTCTTAAGTGACTCTCTTATGTCTGTATTGTGTGTGCCTTGAATGTGTCTGGGTTTGCACGTCTATGGCCTGCGCATGCACTTTGCCCTTGCCATTACCAATGAAGGTTTCTGATGTTTTTTCCCCCCTATTGAACATGAATGACTGCCATCTCCAAGCGTCTTGGGATCATAAGATTGCCTAAGGGGACCAGAAGAGAGATCACTTATCTACTTTCTCTTGAATGAAACCATTTTGGTCTGGTTTTGCATCCAAACAATAGTGAAAAGCCATTACCCTTAAGGGCAGTTCACTTCAATGGTAGTCCAGTCAATGTAAAATAACATCCCATTGAGCTGATGTGTGTTAGCAATATGTGTCCACTGCCTTACTGTTCGGATTTACTCGGATTTATATATATTGTTGATGATGCTATAGGGAAGAAATTGAGGGAGAAATTGATCTCTTGCTATAACATTTGATATCTTTTACTATCGTAATAGAAGGGTAAGCTTCCAGTTATTGTGGCGTTAAAACTGGGCCGTTTTATACTATTGAAACATTTTGTGACCAATCATTAAAGATATCTACCTGTCAAAGAATGTGATGCTCATAATTTTTGTTCAATTTGACTCCCTGCCCAAAAAAATAGCGTGATACATTGGTCCAATCCTCAATCAAACACGGCTAACCTGCTAACTAATCGCTAATTGTGATTAAACAATGTGTTTCAAGGATCATTGTGGTGATCATTTCCTTCAACATTGATCCTAGCCTGATATTAAAACCATTGATATCCACTGAATGATCACGGAGTACTTCTGACCGTTAACGGTTTGTGTTTATGGTCCCCCCAGCTGGACTCGTGGTCAGTGATCCTGAATGGCTCGGTGGAGGTGACGTACCCTGAGGGCAGGCCTGAGATCCTGTGTATGGGGAACAGCTTTGGGGTCTCCCCCACCATGGAGAAGGAATACATGAAGGGAGTAATGAAGACCAAGGTGGACGACTGTCAGGTAAAGGCCCAGCGTTCTGACTGGCTCTTATGATGGACGATTGGTATATTGAGCTGTGTGATTTTACTGGACCTTGTTATTTACTTATTTACCTTGTTATTTATTTACTTATTTACTTGCTTGAATTAATTATCTAGTAATTGTAACCGTTTGCCAATAATTCAAAATGAATACACTGGGGTTAATTTACCAAGAGATTTTGTATTTATGTCAATGGTATCATAAAATAGATTGGATCTCAGCCATGTTGGGTCTAAAAAGGATTGTGTCCCCAAGCTAACTACTACCCTGTCTCTCTCTCTCTTTCTCTCTCTCTGCTCCAGTTTGTGTGCATAGCGCAGCAGGACTACTGCTGCATCCTCAACCAGGTGGAGAAGAACATGCAGAAGGTGGAGGAGGAGGGCGAGATCGTCATGGTCAAGGAGCACCGTGAGCTGGACCGCACCGGCACCAGGAAGGGACACATCGTCATCAAGGTGGGGTTCTTCATTCTTGAACAAAGCCTCGTAAAAGGTCCCGTGGCGCATTCATATTGGGTGTCCTAAATGCTATGTATCCAACTTTCAGTGTTACCGGAAGGATTCTGATCTAATCTCTATTATTGTTGTGAATGGGATAGAACAGAAGAAGAAAAAAGTATTGTCGACATAAATGTGGAAAGTTGCCTTTGCTGTCTTCACAGTGACATGGTACTTGAGACTCAAAACAAACGTGAATACACTTCTCCTCGTACACCTTCTCCCTTAGGGTACGACGGAGCGTCTGACCATGCACTTGGTAGAGGAGCACTCAGTGGTGGACCCCACCTACATCGAGGACTTCCTGCTGACCTACAGAACCTTCCTCTCCAGCCCCATGGTCGTGGGCAAGAAGCTCCTCGAGTGGTTCCATGACCCAAGCCTCAGGGACAAGGTCAGCTTCCAGTACAAAAGCTTTGCATTGTAATGGAAGCCTGACAGTACTTAACATCCGTAATAGCTAACGCATAGTTAATACCACATAGATTAACAGGTGCATGCATGCAACATTCTTACATATGACCGTCCGCTTGTTTTTCACTACCTGTTTTTTTTTACAATTAATAAAAGTAGAGACTCGGAGCTAGAAAATGGTGCTTAATGTACTGCAGTTGAGGAACAATGGGAAAGTAATTCTGCTTTGAAAGTTGATTAACTTGAAGCCCACCTTTGAGAAAATGGCCCTTGAATGTTTTTGTACACCTACCGGAGAGCTTTTCTTTGTCTACACCCATTCAGTATCGTTCACACCCTCTTAAGCCTTAGTCCCACCCATCTCTTTAAGGATTCACATGAGGCCATGTGGTAAACACAAGTTTATTTGTCACATGCACAGAATGCAGAAGGTGTAAACGCTACAGTCATAGTACTTGCATACTTGCAATATCAATAACAGAAAGTGCCCAGAGAAAATAATTTTAGAAATATTCTATCGTTATTAGATGACGCTTACCAGATCCAAAATGATATAACCCCCCCAGCCACACCTAGCTAAGTGGATGGGTCACTATTGTCTAGACATGTACACATGTTCATGAAATGCAATCGATGGCTGTAATCACACCTGCTAATTTGATGGGTCATGTAATAACCCGGCCGAAGTGGAGTCTTTTGTTTAGACATGTAGCTAGCTAGGTAGCAAGCTAGCTAAACAATGAACCGGCATAACCCCAACTCATACTACTACCAATACAAACATTGTCATAGCTGTAGTGTGAATCTGCAGGTAGCTAAGGCTAACAAACTAGGTTCAATGTTGACTAGCTAACATTAGGCTATAACTAGCCATTCAAATGGATTTCTGATTCGAATAATATTACTACACGGATCATTTACATTTAAGTCATTTAGCAGACGCTCTTATCCAGAGCGACTTACAAATTGGTGCATTCACCTTATGACATCCAGTGGAACAGTAGTGCATCTAAATCTTTTAAGGGGGGTGAGAGGGATTACTTTATCCTATCCTAGGTATTCCTTAAAGAGGTGGGGTTTCAGGTGTCTCCGGAAGGTTTTTGATTGACTCCGCTGTCCTTCACGGATCATACACGTAACTTTAGCTAGCGAGCCAGCAAGCTAACGTTTGCTAGCTAACTAACAGTATACTTTAACTTGCAAAAAAACATGACTTTCTGACAAAATTAGAAGCTTAGATCTGTAAAATGTAGCTAGACTCTTACCCGTATATATGGATGAATGCTTCACGGTGGACTATTTAACTCCGTTTTGTTAGTAGCTACATCTTGTTTGGCCAGCGTTGTGTCAATTCACTCCGGTTCTCACTGACTGTGGCTTGTGCAGAAAGTAGCCCATCCCTTATTCCTCATGATCGGTCGATAGCGCCCGCTAAATTCAGGGCATCAATCTTGTTGCAAAAAGTAGCACAACTTTTGTAGTTCTTGATGGCTAACTTTATATCTTTATAAAACGGCAAGGTAGAAAGTACTGTCAACACATACTGAAGTGCTCACGTTATAGACAGAAGCGTGCTACATGGCAGAGCAATCCAAACTCATCTCCCGGCTTGTCTAGCCCATTCATTATCTCAATCATGACCAGTGGGAAGGTTCCTGACTTTTTCCACCGCTAAACCAACCAGGCTTGTATTTTAAAAATGTAATTTGTATTTATAGATGGAATACAAGTTTGTTATTAAGGCAACACCTTTTTTTTTTTTTACTTTCAAATATTGCTCCTGTGAAGTAGTGATGTGCGACATACGCCTAGTTTCCTGAAACAAGTCACATATGCTTACATACACGCATATTGAATTACAGAGATGAATACATCCTTACATGCACCCACACACAGACCGAAGTGTGAGGAAATGCATCGAACTAGCTAACGTTCAATCCAAGCCCATGCTCACCCACTTTATTTTATTTTTTATTACCGTGAGTGAAAATGAACTTTCTTCTTTACATCCCCAGGTTACACGGGTAGTCTTGCTATGGGTGAACAATCACTTCAATGACTTTGAAGGCGACCCCGCAATGACTCACTTTCTTGAAGAGTTCGAAAGCAATCTGGAGAGAGAGGTCCGTGTCTCAGTTAAGCATAGCATGTTTCATATCCAGTTCAACCATCCTTTGCCTTCATTATATATTCAGTCAAGCATTCAAATGGTCAAAACATTTGCCTTGCACTAGCCTCTTGTTTCACAAATAAATGCTAAAATTCTTTTTTTTTCTCCCTTTCACATTGTAATAAAGTTGAGATGCAAACCCTGAATTGCGCAATATACTAAACATTCTCAATTTTATTTACAGAAAATGTGCGGCCATCTTAGACTGTTAAACATTGCCTGTGCTGCTAAAGCCAAACTGCGTCTCGTGACACTGACCAAGCCGTCGAGGGAGGCCCCGCTAGCCTTCACCCTGTTGGGGGGCTCTGAGAAGGGCTTCCGCATCTTCATCGACAGCGTGGAGCCCGGGAGCAAGGCCTCAGAGGCCGGCCTCAAACGAGGAGACCAGGTGAAGTAACAAGAACGTTCTTTGTGTAGCGTTTTTTCACACGTTCAAAATGCTTCACATAGAAGAAAAAAGTAAGGAAAACATCCCTCCTCCACTACCAGTGTATGTGTAGCACCCACCTGATTGATGGTATGGTTCTGCTTTGCGCTAGAAAGATCATTTACATATCAGACAGCAAGGACGGTGTAGAAGTGATGAGTGCTCATTCACAAGACTAGTTTACTCAGCACTGATTTTTCCCACTTTGCCCCAAGGGTTCCAAAGTGCCTAGGTTAAATCCAGGATGACAGCTTGGAAAACCTACTTGACTGTGCTTTCTGTGTGGCTTAAATGTATACTCTTAAACACTTCCCTGCAGCTGCTTCCCAAAGGAAATATGAACCATAGCATCCTGCAAAGCATTTTTACTCAGACGTCAAAACGTCTCATGTAATTGCCATATACAAAGTGAGTGACTCTTAACACAGCGTTTCCCAAACTCTGTCCTAGGGACCCCAAGGGGTGCACGTTTTGGTTTTTGCCCTAGCACTATACAGCTGATTCAAATCATCAAAGCTTGCTGATGAATTCATTATTTGGATCCGCTGTGTAGTGCTAGGGCAAAACGTGCACCCCTTGGGGTCCCCAGGACTGGTAAACACTGCTCTAACGAGCTCAAATATCCTTATCAATCTCACTACCCTTTTCATCGGCCCATTAACGAGACCGCTTAGCCGAACTTACGACCAGTGTTTCTTTTAATAAGGGCTGACCCAGAAACGACCTGATTTACGGCATCAACACTGTGGTAATGACTGCAGAGGAAGGCCCCTCACTCACAGAGAGATCAGAGATCACTTCCTGGTGCACCCAGAGATCACTTCCTGGTACACCCAGAGGAATGGAAGATGGCTCGGTGGCACACTCATGTGTAAATGCAAAGTCCTCATGACAAGGCAGCACTGGTCATAAAGCAGCTAAGAGGAAATAGACAAGTAGTGTAGCTGTTAGAGAGAAGGACATGTGAAGGGGGGATTCTTCCAACACCTGGGAGGATATATATGAGTTTCAGTGTTATGTAATAGAATAGTTCACGTGGCTCATAATGGGGTGCTTAAGTCAGTTGTGGCTTTGACTCCTGCAGGAATTAAACGGATCGAGGATGTGGAGGATTACTGTATGTAATTTTGTGGTATATTTGTTTTGTCTTTGAACAGATTCTGGAGGTGAATGGGCAGAACTTTGAAAATGTCCAGCTCACCAAAGCCAATGAGATCCTGAGGAACAACACCCACTTGTCCATTTCTGTGAAAACCAATCTTTTAGGTGAGAATTTTGAGGGCAAACTAACTATGAATGTAATACTATACTGAATAAAAAAGTGTTGGTCCCATATGACAAATGGTTCATAATATGATACGCACAAAAAGCTTATTGTCCTCAAAATGTTTTGCACAAATCAGTTTACATCCCTGTTAGTGAGCATTTCTCATTTTCCAAGCTAATCCATTCACCTGACAGGTGTGGTGTATCAAGATGCTGATTAAACAGCATGGTGCGCCTTGTGCTGGGGACAGTAAAAAGCAACTCTAAAATGTGTTTTTGTCACACAACACAATGCCACAGATGTCTCTCGTTTTGAGGGAGTGTGTAATTGGCATGCTGACTGCAGGAATTTCCACCAGAGCTGTTGCCAGAGAATGTAATGTTAATTGCTCTACCGTAAGCCGCCTCCGTCGTTTTAGAGAATTTGGCAGTACATCCACCCGGCCTCACAATCGCAGAGTATGTGTATGGCATCGTGTGGGCGAGTGGTTTGCTGATGTCAATGTTGTGAACAGAATTCCCCATGGTGGCGGTGGGGTTAGGGTATGGGTAGTCATAAGCTACGGACAATGAACACAATTGAATTTTATCGAATTTGAATACACAGAGATACCGTGACGAGGTCCCGAGGCACATTGTCGTGCCATTCATACGACGCCATCACCTCAGGTTCCAGCATGATAATGCACGGCCCCATGTCGAAAGGATATGTACACAATTCCTGGAAGCTGAAAATGTCCCAGATCTTCCATGGCCTGCATACTCATCAAACATGTCACCCATTGAGCATGTTTGAGATGCTCTGGATAGACAGCGTGTTCCAGTTCTTGCCAATATCCAGTAACTTTGCACAGCCATTGAAGAGGAGTGGGACAACATTCCACAGGCCACAATCAACAGCCCGATCAACTCTTTGCGAAGAAGATGTGTCGTGTTGCATGAGGCAAATGGTGGTCACACCAGATACTGACTGGTTTTCTGATCCACGCCCCTACCTTTTTTTAAAGCTATCTGTGACCAACAGATGCATGTCTGTATTCCCAGTCATGTGAAACCCATAGATTAGGGCCTAATGAATTTCTTTAAATTGACTGATTTCCTTATACGAACTGTAACTCATCTTTGAAAATGTTGCGTTTTTTAATATTTTTTGATCAGTATAATAACTAATACTAATAATATAAGTAACAGTACCACTAAGCCTTGTTTCACACAGTAATGAAAAGGAGCAGGTAAGAAATACTAATCTGTTTCCCGCCCTTTCATCCACCCAGTGTTCAAGGAGCTACTAGCCCGGCCGGAGCACGACCACGAGGCAGAGGGTGAGGATCCGCCAGAGGTGGACCGCAAGAATGGAGCCCCGGCACACCTACCCAAGATTGGGGACATCAAGAAGGGCTCGCGCTACTCCATCCCTGACCTGGCGGTGGACGTTGAGCAGGTGGTTTGTTATGGACTACAGTACCCATAATGCTTTGTGTATGGTATCGGGCACGGATTCATTAGGCACCAAACGGAAGAAAAAAGACTGAAACAAGGAAGGGACTTACCTGACATTGTCCAATCGCAAATGCTTGTTTTCGTTTTCCGTTGCAAAACGTTTTGCTACATTGTGCCTTAATGAATATGTCCCTCGGTTTGATCTCAGTAAAGACATTCCTAAAGCCTAACCTAATGGTATCCTGCCTCCTCCTTAATGCAGGTGATGGGCCTGGAGAAGGCCAGTAAGAAGGCCAAAGCCAACACGGTGGGAGGAAGGAACAAGCTCAAGAAGATCTTCGACAAGACGCTCACCAGCATTCTGCCCCCAAAACCATACAAGTAAGAGCCCAGGGGGAAATGTAACGTCACATTTGGAGAGGAAAGGAGAGTGGAAGAATAATAATAGTAGAGTTGAAGAAAATAGAAGAGGAGAGTGTGGAATAAAATGGGTTTGTCTTTATTTGTTGTATTTCTGAAGATGTATTGAGCTCTTTCCATGACGTAGACTGACCAGGTGAATTCAGGTGACGCCCGTCATCCCTTATTGATGTCACTTGTTAAATCCACTTCAATCCGTGTAGTTAAAGGATTTTTTAAAGCCTTGAGACCTGGATTTGTGTATATGTGCCATTCAGAGGGTGATTTAACTTCCTTTGAACGGGGTATGGTAGTAGGTGTTCAGGTGCACCGGTTTGTCTCAAGAACTGCAACGCTGCTGGGTTTTTCCACGCTAAACAGTTTCCGTGTGTCTCAAGAATGGTCCACCACCCAAAGGACATTTACACCAATTTGTGGGAAGCATTGGAGTCCACATGGGCCAGCTTCCCTGTGGAACGTTTTCGACACCTTGTACAGTCCAAGCCCCGACGAATTGAGGCTGTTCCGATGCCAGAGGGGTAGGGGTGCACAACTCAATATTAGGATATTCTTAATGTTTTGTAGACTGTCTACTTTACTGTACAAACATCGCCCTCTATCCTCTGAAAGTGGAACTGCTTCTAACCCCTCCCTCCCTCCGTGTTTCCGTAGCGATGTGGGCGTGGGCCAGTCGCAGGACGACAGCATCGTGGGCCTGAAGCAGTCCAAGCAGATTCCGGCCTCGCTGCCTGTCAGCAGCAACCTATCGTCCAGCAACCCTGACCTGCTGCAGTCCCACCACCGCATCCTGGACTTCAACAACCAACCGGGTGAGGACAAACAGACACGCCTCCTTTGAACCTCTAGTATACAGCTGTATATGAGAAGCACAGCGTGGTTGTCTTCAGCTCCCTTGAAGCCGTCTATTTTGCATGCATTTATATACATTGCTAACCGTACACGTACTTGGCCAGTTGTCTGGCATCCATGTTTCACACCCCCATTTACATTCTCCTACACACACTCTATGTGTTCCTTCAGCCCCGGTCGTGACAAGTGAGTATCACGCTGCTGCTGCTCTGCCCACTGCAACGTTTGTCCTCTTTGCCAGCTAACTGCTTTTTCGTTTACAAGCGTCCTATGGTGTTTCTAAAACTGGTCTCTAAAGGGCTAACTTTTAACTGTGGTTATGGTCTGGGCTTGTCGGTCTTGATAAAAAGCAGGCATCAAGTCTGTGTGTTTTAATGGGGTAACGCATACCTAAATCTAACTGGAGTACAGGTTCAAAGGAATCGTTCCTGTAAACATTTGACAGAGTGTAAGCAGCCAGCATTAACCCGTTCATTCTCAGTGCATATTGGTGTGTTTTTACTTGTTATCGGGGGTGGTATGGTGACATCAAAATTATTTAGGTGGGGATGCCATGATAACCTTGGGTGGGGGGGAAGGAACAATGGTACATGAATTATTTGACTGCATGATAATTAAGTGATCTACATATCCCAAATGAGGATTCCGCCCCAATGTTTGTCCAACATTGTGTTGAGGTTATACCTCTAACTCCCCCCCCCCCCCCCCCCCCACAGACATGTCCGACCAGGTGCTGCGAGTGTTCAAGGCAGACCAACAGAGTCGATACATCATGATTGGTAAGGACACCACGGCCAAGGAGGTGGTGGCCCAGGCCATCCGGGAGTTCGCCCTGACCGCGGTGCCCGAAGCCTATTCGCTGTGCGAGGTGTCCGTCACGCCGGAGGGTGTCATCAAGCAACGACGGCTACCAGAGCAGCTGTCCAAGCTGGCTGATAGGATACAGCTCAGTGGCAGGTAAGGACTGTTTTTTAAAATTCACCCCCCCCCCTCCAATTATTTATACAGTTTTGTCCCATCTCTTGTACAAAAGATAGCAAATACTCTCAAGTCTCCCCTTCCTCTTGTGCTGACATTCTCTTGACCATTCCGATCTTAAAACCCCCCTCTTCCATAGTCCCTTATTATTGAACACCTTGTCTTTTTCTATTTAAACTCAAGTCACATCATAGTCACAACGCCAGGTGCTTGTTAATAATGACTCAACGTGATGCTAATAACTCTAGCAACAAAAGTACTTATTTTGAAAATATGCTTTGTGTTGATAAGATTTCTACTGGACAAACAAAAGAGAGACAGATGATCGATCTACAATAGAACACCTGCTTGTAAATACTAAAGTAGCTCCCTGCTCTTCCCCTCTCTCTAGATACTACCTGAAGAGCAACATGGAGACAGAGACACTCTGTTCAGACGAGGATGCCCAGGACCTTCTTCGTGAAGGCCAGATCTCCCTCCTCCAGCTCTCCACTGTGGAAGTAGCCACGCAGCTCTCCATGCGTGCCTTCGAACTCTTCTGCGCCATCGAGCCCACCGAGTACATCGATGACCTGTTCAAGCTCAAGTCCAAGACGGGCTCGTTTTGCCTCAAGCGCTTCGAGGAGGTCATCAACCAGGAGACATTCTGGGTGGCGTCGGAGGTGATCAGGGAGCCCAACCAGCTTAAGCGCATGAAGATTGTCAAGCACTTCATCAAGATTGCTCTCCATTGTAGAGAGTGCAAGAACTTCAACTCCATGTTCGCTATCATCAGGTGAGGTGGGAGAGGAGGGAGGACGAGAGGAGACCAGGTGACCATGTGTTGTTGTCATGCAGATGGGTTAAATCGATTTTGAGGAGTTTCCAAGACCAGCAGTTACGCTGAATCGGCTGTGTTTGTGTGGTGTTGGAACAAAAGCCTGCAAACCTTTTCATCCTCTAAACCCAGAGTTAGCCAGTTAGCCCCCTAACCCTAATCCCCAGAGGTTAGCACCCCCCCCTCTCTACATGATCAGCCTAGGATAAGCCTTCTAACTTCACTGTCTGTCTGTGGTCCTCCCCAACAGTGGTCTGAACCTGGCCCCGGTATCTAGACTCCGGGGCACGTGGGAAAAGCTCCCCAGTAAGTACGAGAAGCTGTTTGGGGACCTGCAGGATCTGTTTGACCCGTCCAGAAACATGGCCAAGTACCGCAACGTGCTCAACAACCAGAACCTCCAGCCACCCATCATCCCCCTGTTTCCCGTCATCAAGAAGGACCTCACCTTCCTGCATGAAGGTAGCCAATGACACACACTTTGTCATTTTGTATCACAAAATGTGTTCAGAAACATTCATTTTGCAACCCAGAACCAAATCTTAAGGTAAACGCCCGCCCTTCTCAAAGCTTCTGCCAAAGCCCGTCCCCAGCCCTTCCCCTTCCTTTTCCACCGTCAGATTCAGCGCGTGTCGCCGACAGACCTTCACAAGAGACTAGACATGGGCTATTTGTCTACCATTTTTGTATCGGGTGTTGCACTCCCTTGTATGCCAATGCTCTACTACAACAAGGCATCTTAATCAACCTGCTGTAACAAACAGCCTCTCTCGTCTTTCGCCAGGGAACGACTCCAAAGTGGACGGCCTGGTGAACTTTGAGAAGCTGCGGATGATCGCCAAGGAGATCCGCCACGTGGGTCGCATGGCCTCCGTCAACATGGACCCTGCGCTCATGTTCAGAACCAGGTAACATCGGGGGAAAAAACACGGAAAACCAATATAATCCCAGAAGACTAACAACACCTCACCATCCCCTATACGTCCAGTCAAACCACTGTCAATGATTGTTCACGTGTAGATTATCAATATTCCGCGCTTCCACGCTTTTCCCTTGAGCAGCCGTTTCCCCGGGCAACCCAGCTGTCTCCTGTATTCTGTGCTCTCCACTTATCGTTGGCGTAAAACCACAGTGCTCATGTGTAAGTGTGTTGTCTGACTGTGACTATGTATGTCCACCATGCTGTGATGTCACTTCCGGGTGTCGGTGGTTGTTATCAATGTTCGTCTCTTTCTCTCTATTGTGGGCCTCTGGTAAACTTGCTCATCTTGGTGGCTCTTTGTGGTCTATCCTGTCTTAAGCTTGTCTCCCTCTCTTTCTCTCTCTCGTTCTCTCTCTCCCTGTGCACTCTTTGCCCTCCACGCTTCACTGTTCATGGCTATCCTTTCTAGGAAGAAGAAATGGAGGAGTTTAGGGTAAGTTTTGGTGACCGACCTTTCCATGCTTTTTTCTTTTGCTCCATTTGTTCGCTCCCTCCCTTCCTCATTTCTGAAGGCCTTTGTTTGTTTGTTTGTTTGTTTTAAGTGCTGATTTTACTACCCTGTTTGGTTTGAATACCCTTCTAACACTGCTTGGCTCTGGCAAAAATGTCTTTAGAAATGGAAATTAAAATCACTTTTGCTTTTTTCAGGTCACACCACCATTTTTGAAATCTCAAAGTATTTCGCTATTATGCGTTAGAACTGAGAGCGATTTTTGCATCCCATGCAATTCACAATCCATGAACTAGCAAAAGTGATTACTTTGTGTGTTTTCCCAGCTAAGATGGACTACTTACCAAAAATGGCATGCCTACTTTTGTTTTGTATCAATTTGCCATGGTTTGGATTTATCAGCCTCCATACTGAAAATATCTTCTTCAACATGGAAGCCTGTAGTGTGCTACAATGACAAACAGGGCATACAATTAACACCTGCCAAATCCGGGTAGATTTAGGTATTGGGGGGGTTAAGAATGACTATTCACCAGCCACAAAGGCGGGTGGTCAATTTGCAGGGCTCTACAGTGCAAGCATTACATTCCGGAATATAAATATAGTCAAAAGTCAAGTATGAGCACATGTGCAAGTTAGGGTTAAAAAAAAATGCTGGAGTGGCAGTTTTCAAAATATTTCTGCTGTTTTGTTTCATAGTTGCTAATCGCACAAAGAAATATGAATCCTCACGCAGCAACACTGGCAGGGGAGTGAAGTGCTGATAGATACAACACCTCTAATTTACTCAAGTCTACAAAGTGAGACTTTGTCCTTGTTTTTTGGCTATTTACATTGTTTGTTCATACGGTTGCTTTCCAAGACCCATGTGAGTCGTTCCGTTACTATGGTAACCTCCAGGCCTTAAAGGGGCAGCTGAACATTTTGTCCCTGATATTTTGGTCAAAAGACTCTGGTCACAATACATCAAATTTACCAATATACCACATTACTTCTTACTAATACGTTTCTTGTTTTAGAAACATTACAAAGCATGTCTTCTGTTGTTTTTAATGTAATTATGGCCCCAAAAGTATTTTGGCTGGTAAAATATCTGAGTGTATGGTAGTTCATTTTAGGCCCTGCAGCCAAACTAGTCATGCTTTACATGACAGCGTTACAGTGGCCAAGGAGGTACTATACTGTGCATGTACTCAATATGTACCATAGTTTCTGCTGAACAGGCATTTCAATACAACTACCTTGGTGTTTACCACAGAAATGACTGTTTGCCCCCCCCCCCATATTCCCTCCCCTTCTTCTTTAGAATGCATGGAATGTTCTGGAGCTGAGAGGAATGCCCCCAAAAGCCTCTCGGTCTCTGCATGTTTGACTCTCAAACGACCCTCTTCTCTACTACCTTCCAGGACATCTACATATTAGTACACACACATGGCCATAGTCTGATGGTGGTCTCGCTCTCCCCTCTCCATTTCTATGTGTGTGTTTTGTGCGCGTGTGTGTGTGTGCGTGCGTGCGTGCGTGCGTGCGTGCGTGTGTGTGTGTGTGTGTGTGTGTGTGTGTGTACGCGTGTGACCAGGTCTCTTAGCCAGGGCAGTGCCAACGCGGCGGTGCTAGACGTCACCCAGACGGGCGGGCACAAGAAGCGGGTGAGGCGCAGCTCCTTCCTGAATGCCAAGAAGCTGTACGAGGATGCCCAGATGGCCCGCAAGGTCAAGCAGTACCTGTCCAACCTCAGCCTGGAGACCAACGAGGAGGCGCTGCAGACCCTCTCGCTGCAGTGTGAGCCCTCCATCAACACACGTAAGTGCTGGATAGAGTACATGCTGTGCAGACACACACACACACTTGTGTTCTCTAGCTGCAACGTGAGCCCTCCATCAAAACATGTAAATGTTGCAGACATGCATGCTGTGTATACACCAGCACACCGGGTGGCCATTTTTGGTTCAGCAGCAACACTCACTGGTATTATTGATTGTTAATGCACCACATTCTCCTTCAACCCTTTCTCAGTGCCCAAGAACGCTGGTGGCGGTAAGAGGCCAGACACGTCTCCGGTGGTGTCCAGGGCTGCCAGCCAGCAGAGGGGCCAGCTGCAGAAGGGCAACCAGGCACTTCAGGTGCCCGCTGTGGCCCTCTACCCCTCCCGCAAGAAAGTGCCAGTCAAGGACCTGCCACCATTCGGTAAGAACCTGCACAAGTTGAGGGGAAAAACATACTTGGTGCAATTATGCTCGTTTTAGAACATTGTTTCTTTCTGACACCATACAATCTGTGATTCCTCGAAGGAAAATGCATTAATTTCAGTTTCAGGTCAAATGTACCCGATCACAATGTTGCTTGTATTGTTGGTAGCTAGTTTAGTTAGACAATATGGGCTGGAGATTCGAAGGATTAATCTGCGTCTGGGAAATTGGCCCTTGCTGAATGCTAATTAGCAAATGCTAATTTTGGGCTATTTTGTTTTGAAGGCACGAGTTCCCCTCAGTCGCTGAAGAAGATCCTATCGCTGTCGGAGGAGGCCAGCGAGCGTCACAAGCGTCAGACGGAGGACACGGTGTCTAATGCCTCCTCGCAGCTCTCCTCCCCTCCCACCTCCCCCCAGAGCTCGCCCAGGAAGGGTAATAATCCCTTCAATTCAACCTCAGCCCAGTCCCCCTCACCCATGCTGACACCTAGTGGTCATAGAGGGGAACTACTTGTTCAGTCTCCTGTGATGTCGTGTTGATATAGCAACAGTTACTCAAGGTTTTTGGGGGCTATGGGACATGACTCATGCAAATGGAAAGTTGTGTTTTACTTGTGGAGTTACATTAAAAGACACACGCCACAACTAGGGCTGGGCGATATGACCTAAAAATCATATCTCCGTTTTTTTTCAAACTGATGGCGATTCGCAATATATATTTAGATTCTCTTTGTGTTCTCTAAATGAGCGTTGTCGTACAATTAAAGGTCAAATACACTGCATTTCAATAAGCTAATTAATTGAGGCCTTGTAAAGTTATACCTAGGCTAAATATAAGCCTTCCACAATCATAAGACCAACTAATAATGTATTATTTTATCAGAATAGTTTAGCCTGCTTTTTTGATGTTGCAATAATCACTGATCTGGCGATCAAGTCTATCTACTGTATGAAAATGCCCTTTTTTGTTACAAATTTAACTAGAATCATACATAGCGCTCATTCACTAATAATGTCTAACTTCTTAATAGCAGGCATTAGGCTATAGAAAATAAACACCGGTCTCATCAACAATCTCTCTAGGCACTAACAATCTCTCTAGGCACTAACAATCTCTCTAGGCACTAACAATCTCTCTAGGCACTAACAATCTCTCTAGGCACTAACAATCTCTCTAGGCACTAACAATCTCTCTAGGCACTAACAATCTCTAGGCACTAGGCACTAACAATCTCTAGGCACTAGGCACTAACAATCTCTAGGCACTAGGCACTAACAATCTCTCTAGGCACTAACAATCTCTCTAGGCACTAGCCAGCTAATCTTTGTGTTTCAAGTTTAGCCAACTTGGATCGACAGTATTTGCTCGCTAACAAGGTTGAGCAGTTGACTTGTTATGAACACACCCTTCTGTCCGTCTTGAGCTGGTTTGAACAGCATGCAAGCCTGTCCACTTTGTTCGGATGTTGAAATGAAGTGGCCTACCTTATTTTCTCAGAATGAGAATGAGTTGCCAATTCCTTATATTTCCTTTTATATAATTGTTCTTAAATGCTTATTGCACATTTATAGAACACAGATTAGACGGCTCATAACAGTCTTTGGCTAAAATGCTGCTAGCGGTAGGTGGGACCCAAATGTGACAAACTGAACATTCATTTTCCAGAATCAATGTTCATTGATACTCTTGTTTTAGTAGTGTCTGCTCTGCGCGCAATTTAAATAGTTGAGAGGTAAAAAGGGTGTCGTTAGAAAAGTTATCTTCTCTATTGCAGTAAAAAATAATGTCTCAATTTGTTTGTTCATATGACCGATTCTGTTGGACCAAACCTCCAAATGCAAATAGCTAGTTGAAACCGCTTGTCAGATCGGAAGATGTGATCTCTGAACTCTGTTGGTGGGAGAGAAAGTGGCAGGGGCTTGGTGTGTGTGTGTGTGTGCAAACCGTAAAGGATGAGGCGAAACAACCTCTCACTAAAATCGGACCAAAATAAGGCCAATACGTTTTTCTGGGTTTATTTTGTACCTAAGCGTTGGACCCTCCTTCCCGCCTTTGGGACAACGACTCCCATTTTTTAGGGTGGAGACATGAGCATCACGCCATTCTATACAGATCTCTGGTGTAAATGGGAAAGGTGCACAGAGGAGTGAAAGACACGAGACCAAATACAGCATGAGAACAAGCGGACATAAATGCTCATGAATACGAAAAAGAACAAAACAAAAGATTCTTGCGATACAGAATATCGCAAAAAAAAAAAAAAAAACACACATTCGGATGAATCAAATGAATTGGATATATCGCCAAGCCCTAACCACAACACTAAACTATCCCTTAGCCAAGCCATTCTTAGAGAGCGCCTAGTTCTACGCTGGTCCATATTGGAATGCCCCTACCTCCCATTCTAACTACCTCACCCCTTTCATACTGTGTTGCTGTCCTGTGTCCTGTCTGTGTGTGACGGTCTCTTTGCCTTGCTGCACGTAGGGCTCGGGACACTGAAGGGCCAAAGTGTCCGGAAGGTTACCTTTACCAGTAAACAGACAGGTAAACTAAGCCCGGCTCTAAACCTAGACAGACGCTGCTGACCTAGAACACATACTGGAGTTCCCCGTATGATACCCCCCCCTTATACATGCAGGGTATTAGTTGTTCAATTCCAACCAAGTCTTAAATTATGACTAATATTGCAACGTTTTCGATGAGGCAACAAATCAGAGTCGTGTTCATTAGGCACCAAATGGAAGAAAAGAGAAAAATGAACACGACCCAGTTGATCTTACAAAGAGGAACTGGTTGGAACCTGTATATATAGGGGGGGGGGGGGGGCTTGTGTCGTCCCGCTCGTGTTAGTAGCTAAGTTGCTGCTGTTATGTCTCGTTGTAGTACGGCAGTTGCTTCAGAAGATGGAGTGCTCAGTTGCTGCTGCTTCACCGACATCCACTACTCCACTTGATAGTGGAGTGTGCTTAGAAGCCAGTAGAAGACCTTCGGTCCACCGGGGGGGAAAACTAATGCACTCGTTATTGGATGGGTTTCAGAGACTGTCTTGACGCTCGGCCGCCGGACTTAGAATAGCACTTCATTTTCTGAATGGTAGCTGGAGGTTGGTTTGCCCAGTGATTTAATGCCGTTTTTGATGACTGGTGCGCAAAGTGGGAGAGGAAGTTGATAGGATTTATGACTCTGAGATGGGGTTTCTTGATGTGTGTGAATGGAATTTCTTTGTAATATCAGTCATTGTGACTCCAGGCTAAAGGTGTGAGGATCTTCGTTTTTTGGGGGATTGGGTCGCTGCCCCAAGCACGTTCTGAGGTTTGTTATAGAGTTAGGTCTTGCTGTGTATTTCTCCTATCCTTTTCTTAGGCTAGTGATTCTAGGTGGGTAGTGGGATCTTTGAATATTATTTTGATCATGACTCGAGGGTGTTCAAGTTTTGCGTTCAATGGTGTGCTGAGTGAAGGTGGTGATTTGAGAGGTTAGACGTTTTGTTTTCCAGGTGCAGATAGAAAGATACGTTTCTTGTAGTGAGCCTATGTGTTCTCTCATTATGCCTGCTGTTAATCCATGCTAGGAGGTTCTGAATGTTTCAACCCTCTGAACACAACCCCATGGACAAGTAGATTGGAATCCGTAAGTTAATTTTAACCACCCCCCTCCTCTCTCCAGGCTACCCAAGAACGGGAGACACCTACTCGGACTCGGGTCACAGCGAGATTTCGTCGCGCTCCAGCCTGGTCAGCAACTCCTCCTTCGACATGGCCCAGGAGGAGAGGAGGGGGCTCAGGCACTCAGGAGGGGTGGGAGACCCCCACGCTGGAGGGGTGCGTCTGGAGAGGAGGGCTACGACCGACCCTGATCAGTACAGCCTCGGGTATGAATCAATGCTGCCAATTTACAGTTACAGCGATGAGTTTAATTTCAAAAGTTGAAAACGGAAGATTTCTCATCCCAGCCCTTTATTTCTCTACCTGTGTTGTCGATGAATGGCGAAACCATTATAAAGGTGTAGCTTGTCTCTTATCCCCTTCCCATACAGTTCCTACTCGTCCATGCAGGACTGCCGGGGCCTGTATGCCTGCGCCATGGTGCTCTCCTCCCCCAGCTCAGAGGAGTTGACCCAGGACCAAGGGGACCGTGTCTCCCTGGACGCCGCCGATAGCGGCCGCGGCTCCTGGACCTCTTGCTCCTCGGGCTCCCATGACAACATCCAGACCATGCAGCAGGGACGTAGCTGGGAGACCCTGGCCTTTGGACCGGGGGGTGTCATCGGCGGGAGCATTGGTGTCCACCCACCCGGGGGGCCTGAAGCATTACTAGGGGGCACCGCTGGACTGTGGGCGTCCCAGGCTAGAGGTAGCTGGGCATCGGCCTCTTCATCTTCCTCTGCGGCGTACTGGGGCGAGGACTCCGAGGGCGACACGGGCACGATTAAACGGCGAGGCGGGAAGGACGTGAACACCGACCCGGAGACGAGTAGTATCACATCGATGGGGTCCGACGAGGCCAAGCAGCACGGAAGGCCTTCGCCATCACCCATCACTGCCGGAAACAAGGGCCTTATCAGTGAGTTGACCGCTGAACCTTATCTGTTCTGTTGATGGATGGGTTTAGTTGCCCTCATAGGTGCATGTTCATGTTCCTCAACAAATAAACATTTAATGTTATGGTGTCCATACCTGATCCTTAACAAATAAACAGTTTTGTGGTGAAAGGGCTGATTTTAGAATGTTCTGAAAATACCAAACCTTCCTCACATATGTATGCATTCATGCCTTTTACGATTTGCATGCATCTTTGGAGCGAAGTACATGTCTGCTGACTCATGTCCACGTGAAGATCTCCATGCCAACACGTTTTCTGGGAGGTGTGTGTGGCGCAGATGCGTGAAGTATTAATTCCAATTAACTCCACCATCTTTCACCCCCCCTTCAGCGCGAAAGGAGAGCCGGTACCGCGAGCCCCCTCCAACCCCGCCGGGCTACACTGCCCTGACAATCTCTGACTTCAGCGAAGGGCAGACGCAGTCGCCGCCCACAGCCCCGGCCCACTCCGGCCGCCGCCCGCCCGATTACACCACGGCCCTGCAGCGCTCGCGCATGGTCACCCAGTCGCCTGACTCCCATCACCACCACCAGGCCCAACAACATGCCAAGCGCCAAGGGCTCCACCGCACCCGCTCGCCAGGCGAGGAGGAAGAGCCTGAGGAGGAAGAGGAGGGTGAGTCCTTGTCTCCCAAACTAGTCGCTCTGAGGAAGACAGTGGCACACACAACACCAGAGACAACCAGGCCATGAGATGAGTGTACGGGTTACAGGGCAGGTCCCCCTCAGGCTGAGGTAAATGACTGATTTATACAAATGATAACCTGCATGCCCACCAGGAACAACACAGACTTGAACCACTATCCCCCATAACCACCACAAGCCTAGTACGGTCCCAAATTTGTTTGTGCCGTCTTGCTCATTCCCCATAGGAGTTGGCATTGAGGAGATGTCAAGACAGCACAAACAGATCTCGGACCAGGCTAGCACAAACCCACCATGGCATCTCATGTGCATGAAGTCATCATGCTTGGACCAAAGCTTACCAAGCTCACCAGGCATTAGCGACATTTTGCTCCTCACTCTCTCTACTGTCTCTCACGTCACAAGTAGTGTCGAATGGCATTCATCTGCGGGCACGGTTGTGTTGACGATGCTTGCACACATGCATCTCCATCCCTGGCAGTGTTTTTCACACTTTTTGCACTTAACATTGCTGTTTGTAGCCAATATGCATATTGTTCAGTTTGGATAGTTGTTATGATACGGTAAGTTCACATAGAGGACAGTTAGTGATGTTTTTTGTGGGGGTTTCTGCTTCTGTGATGCTTTTACAGGACTTTGCAAAAAAAAATATATATATTTTTGTTTCTCTTTCTCTCTCGCCAGAGGATGAGCAGGTATCAGCAGTCTGAGAACGGTCTTCTGCTGGATGTCCTTTGCAGTGACTTGAAGTCCCTTCCATGGGGGCGGAACAAGAGAGACTGACTTGATTGATTGATGGACAGACCAATCCAGTACGTACGTGCCTGCCTCCTCTTCCGGACTCTCCGTCATTGGTGGACTCCTCTGCTCGTATTTCCCCCCCCCCCTCGCCTTAAAGCATCATGGGGGGTTGAATGACCCTGCATGCAACAAAAAAAATACTGTGAAGAAGAAGATGGAGAGATGGAAAAAGAAAGACACAAAATGCCTGGCACTTTGGGGGAATAAAGAACGGTTTTGCTGAAGAAAAAAAAACGGCTACGTGCGGCAACCACGTACACACACACACACACACACAGCTGTCATGGAACAGCTTTCCAAGACTAACCCCCTATCCCAACCCCACCTCGCTTTACACACACAGTATCATGACGTGTTGAGCTTTGTCTGCACTTTTTAATTTTCTACTTTATAAAACGAGAACAAAATGGACAATGACGATGGAGGGAAAAAAAAAACATTTGATCAATTTTTGAACTTTCTTCTAGGTTTTAGAGGTCTTCTTTCCAGAACTATTGCACTCGGGGGGAGGGGGGCTAAAAGTGGCTATACCCAAGTCTCATATCCCTGTGTGGACTCTGAAAAACAGATCTGTCAATCTTAAGAGTTTTATTCCACAATGACAGTATTATCTTGTCCATTCACATATCCTAATGGTGGCTCAACCCCCACTGCTAACTGGACAGTCACAGTGAGAGAAATAAGTTGGGGTGACCAATATGTCATTTGGGGGGACCCACATGCACGTTCATAATCTAATGTTCTGACACACACTGGGCAAGTCTGGCTTCAGCACTTCTCAGTACAACTTTAGGTTTTAGTGCAACCCTCCATTCCTAACCCTGACCTGGATATCTTGTCTATTTCCGATATGGCCAGCCACATCTTCAGTTCTAGATCATATACGATATGTGGCAGGTTGTGTGGATCATAGCAGTGACCCAACTAGGGAGTCAGTCTGGCTATTTGATATCCATGTTTTAACCTAGGTCATCTGGTGACTTATATTAATTCTGTATTTAGACAACATTTTAAAGGACAACTACAGGAGATTTTTCTTGGCTTAGTCTTGTCCCTAATGGGTGATGTTGTGATGTTAAAAGATAAGCACAAAGGGTATTTATACCCGATTGGCAAATCAACCACCTCTGGGAACGTGTTTTTAGTTATGCATCCCAAAGGCATGTCGAGGCTTAAATACTATACAGGTGAATGGAGTCTCATGCCTTTCAGCGGTGCTGCATAACCAAACGCTTTCCCTGGGTTCTGTCAACCATTTAAAGTAACTGTCCAGTGGAAATCTAACTTTAAATACTTCCTATTCTGTTAACTCATGCCCAAATAATGTTGACTCATCCTATCCTCGTATTTGTCGCCAAACATTAATTGGAGAAACACTTTTTTTTGTTTTAAACATATCAAACAGACCATTTAAAAAAATGCTTGCTATTTCATCATAGAGAATGATGTGCTGGCCAATCAGCGGTCTACTTGCATGAATATGTTTTATGACAGGTATACGCCCACACCATTGGGGTACGCCCACACCATTCCAACAACAACAAGCTGCTTTTCTTTTTTTGTTGTGGAAAGGAAAACGATTTCACTCAGTGTAATTATTATAGGTCATATTTCATAGAAATCTGGAAACGAAACACTGGACAGTTAATTTTTTAGACGGAACTAGAATACACCTCTCCTACCTTGCCATCGGCAACATCCTCCTCTTCATCGAAAAGTCCTCCCCTGTTACAGGCATCAAGATCAATGGATTTGTATATTACCAGGCAATGCTAAGCATAGAGCAACCTGTTTTCCACCATTTCTTAACACCATCGCAATTGACTGAAGAAAATGATTGAATATGTTTGTTTTGACTCCGGTGGGGAAGTTACCTAGATGAAAGAATTCACTTTGAAGGCTGCCAATCAGAATTAGTGTCACTTTTTTGTTTTTCTTTTCACTGAGTTGTGCTGATCACATTGATCAGTAGTTAGAAACAATAGACTGAGAAGGAGAAGGGAAAAAAAACAAGTGCTGTGTTTTTCACTGTGGGCTGTTACTACACTATTTCTGTCCATTTTTAATATTTTCATGGCCGCCGATAGATTGTCAATCATGGGTTTTAATACAGTGGTGACACGCATCATCATTCACTCTTTCAGCTCTGAAGATCATGTGGATATTAGCAGGCCAAGGCCTATTTGGAAAAACAAAGACGTTGCACAACATTGTACAAGCATAAAGATAATTGTAGTAGGTAGAACTGCTACTCCGTTTTGATGTGTGATGTCAAGTGAGAAGTGTACATTTAGCTGGTGATTTTTCTCATACTTTCTTCTACTACTTTGACCTGTATGTCTTTTAAAAAGACAATCGGTGGAGTATGTTTCGGTTGTTTTTTTTTTTTTTTGTATTTTTAATACAATAATTGTAAATATTGGTTATATTTTTGTTGAAATGTACTATGTTTATGCCTCAACATCCAGTTTGTATGAAGCTGGGAAATCAATAAATACTACAAAAGTTATCAAATCATAGTGCATTTAAACCTCTTTTTTTCCCCTGCATTTTCAGGTTTCCTCTTTTGAATATTGTTCCTTTCCAAGACCTAACCTACACACCATCAAGTGTTTGCACAAAATAAGACAAGGCAGTGACTTGAAATGTGTAACTCTCACACTTTTATAACCGACAGCGGTGTGTGCCAGAAATAATTATATATTTATTTGTACCTTTTTCACGTTTATTTTGAATAGTTATGAAGACTATTAATGTGACAGCAATGTAAGGTGTAGTTAACCATGTTTTCTACATGAGAGAATGTGTTTTATGTTCACTGATCATATTTCTTACCAAAGATATATATTTTTTTAAACACCTTACAAACTTTTCAGAACCCAAGTTGTTCATGGCCATTGACTGGAGCCTGGCCTTTAGCAATGTAATATGTGTGAGGCTTCTTGAAGACCCCTTGTTTCTTTGCGTTAAGAGTACCTTCAGACCTTGCATTAGACATGGGTTGAATGTTTTCCACTGTGAATGAAGACACTCTGCGGTGAGAGCCAAGTAGATAGCCTACCAAGTCTCTGGTGTGATACAGTGTAAAGAAATCACATGATGATAATCCATACTGTAGGCCCATGCCCAATCCCTCTTTCAATTGGAAAAGAGGCAGAGAAGAAATATCATTGCTACAGTAAACCATTAGTTGATGGAAATGCCCACTTATCAACACTGCTATAAAGCGACAAGCTGCAGAACAGCACCAGGGCAGAAGAGATCCAGAAGCATGCATGAGTTGACTAGACAGCCGGAGTCTAAATAGAGGGTCTCTAAGCCCCTCGTGCAGCGGGAAGGCTCCAACATGTGCATCCTTCCTCCCTGTATGACCTAAGTGAAGCCAATGCGGCAGCTCAGGGTGCAAATAGCTCACAACACATCAGCACAAGGAAGGAAGACTCCGAGATGCTGCTCCTTCCTCACCGCGCACTCGTCCTCCATCCTCCCTGTGTGCTCGTCATCTTTCCTGACGATGTGACCTGAGTGAAGCCAGTGCGAGTAGCTCATTAGACATCAACACAGGCTAGGAACGCTCCAAAATGCTGCTCAGTCTTCCCTGTAATGCTCACGTCATGTCAATACAGGATAGGAAGGTTCCATGATGCTCCTCCATCTTCCCTATGTGACATGAGTGAAGCCAACGCAACTGCTAAGGTTAGAAGTAGCTCACTACCCGTCAACACGTGGAAGGAAGGCTCCAATATGCTGCTTCTTCCTCCCTTCTCCTGAGGCCGTGTCTAGACTTGACAGTATGTGCAGTTTATTTTTTTGTATTCTGATCATGGAATTCAGCTTTTGTGTTCACATCATGGAATTCATGCATTTACGTCTACATTTAAATGTTTCCACCATTTCCACGTTGTGTCCATTCCTGCGCTATATTCAGATGCCAGTATGCGTTCTACAAACAGTGGAATAGGCTAAATATGATAACGAAACAGCTGATGGTAGCGGCTACTACCTGTAGCCAGAGCAACGCTAAAGCGATTGCAAACGAGTTCGCAATAACTAGACAAATCTTTTTCTAAATTTTAACTAGCTGGCTAGCATTTATGAGTCCAGCAGACACGTTCTCCACACGCTAGGAACGTATTTCCTCCTTTATAATGAAAACGGTGCTTCTCGGTCCCAAAACACATGTTTTCTGGAGACTTGTGGGAGGAGAGCTGATGACGTCGCCAATTTTATTCGCTTTCGGTAACCTGATTGCGTCCAGACTGAGAATAAATCTGCACACCACAATGCTTCCCTGACCATGTCCTGAAGTGGTCTGACCGATCTGAACACAATTGGACCACAAAGGAACTTGTGGGTCTCGATCTGTGTTTTCTATGCAAGCTCCGTATTCAGATAGAAGCTAAACTACACAACTCACTGTGTGCGCAATAATACTGGTTAACAGGATTTTCTAATGACTACCCAATCTCTGTACCCCACAAATACAATTGTCTTTAAGGTCCCTCTAACACTCCAAATCCATAGCCTACTGAACATTGCAGACATTTGAGGGATATTTTAAATGAACCCTTATTGCCTACCAGGGCTGTGCCCAATAATTCCAATTAAATTCTTGACTTTGAATTGAATTTTAATTGTAGTAAACAGGATACAGAATTTGAAATAAGGAAATATAATTGAATTCAGTGAAATTCAATTAAATGCAAATACATCTTGTGTAATCTATACAAATATACGTCTTGTACACAAAAGATCAAATGTTGTTATATTCATATTTGATTTTTGAAACAATTCATTTTGAAGACAAACTCTTAAAATGATTATTCTAAGTTATTATATTTCATGAATCACTTACATTTTGTCCATTATGGGGAAAATACTACATTTCCCAGAATGAATTAGTTTAACTCTCAAGTTGACCCTAAAGTCTTCAAGAAGAAGCCAAACAAGTGAAATGGTTGGTGGACATATAATTGGCTATTCAAAGCACTGAAGTTAAAGGAGTGTATATGAGCATTGTTCCCAGAGAGAAATTGATACACTCCATGACCAAAAGTCATGACCTGCTCAAACATCTCATTCCTAATCATGGGCATTAATATGGAGTTGGTTCCCCCTTTGCTGCTATAACAGCCTCCACTCTACTATTGTTCGGTGGTCTGGGGAAATGCATCATCTAGTGAAGTTAGGAGGCTGCAGAATGCACAGAATAAAGCAGCAAGGATTGTTTTAAGGCGGAGCTATGGTTCTTCTGTTGCAGTCATGCAGTGTTCTTGGTTGGTCATCAATCGACAAGATAATTGAAAAAAAACATGCTTATCTTATTTTATAATATACATCATTTAAAACGGCCAAGTTCTATTCACAATGGTATTCAGTTGAGAAGAGACAGACATTCCGTAAATACTAAGAATAGATTGTCCACCATCTATGCGTTATCCAGACAGAAAAAAGAAATGGGCAAAAGAACATTTCGATTTAGAGCGATAAAGAAATGGAATAAATTAACTGAGCAAACTAGAAACCTTTCAATATATAAGTTTAATCATGATTTAAAAACAATTTAAATATAGTATATAGAAATGTTGTGGGACTATAGTAGATGAAGAATCAATATTTTAGATGAAGTATTTATTGGGTCATTATGCTAGTGTATTATGTATGTTCGTAATAGTGTGTTATATGTGAAAGTGTGTTTGTATTATAAATTGTATTTTAATGTTAAGGACTCTTGGAAGATTAGTCCAAATGGGGACTAAAAGAGATCCTAATAAAATCATCTGGGAAGGCTTTCCACTAGATGTTGGAACATTGCTGTCGGGACTTGCTTCCATTCAGCCACGAGCGTTAGTTAGGTCGGGCACTGATGTTGGGCAATTAAGCCTGGCTCGCAGTCGACATTTCAGTTCATCCCAAAGGTGTCTGATGGGGTTGAGGTCAGGGCTCTGTGCAGGCCAGTCAAGTTCTTCCACACCGATCTCGACAAACCATTTCTGTATGGACCTCTCTTTGTGCACAGGGGTATTGTCATGCTGAAACGGGAAAGGGCCTTCCCCAAATTGTTGCCACAAAGTTGGATGCACAGAATCGTCTAGAATGTCATTGTTAGCTGTAGTATTATGATTTCCTTTCACTGGAACTACATGGCCAAGCCCGAACCATGTAAAACAGCCCCAGACCATTAATCCTCCTCAACCAAACTTTACAGTTTGCACTACACATTAAGGCAGGTAGCGTTCTCCTGGCATCCGCCAAACCCAAATTCGTCCGTCTAACTGTGAAGCGTGATTCATCAGTCCACTGCTCCAGAGTCCAGTGGCGGTGAGCTTTACACCACTCCAGCTGACGCTTGGCATTACACATGGTGATCTTAGGCTTGTGTGCGGCTGCTCGGCCATGGGAAAACCCATTTTATGAAGCTCCTGACTAACAGGTATTTTGCTGATGTTGCTTCCAGAGGCAGTTTGGAACGCGGTAGTGAGTGTTGCAACTGAGGACAGACTATTTTTAAGCACGATGCTCAATGAAACTCATGTTCTATGACTGAGCTGAATTAAATTCGACTTCCTGTCACTCAAACTCATATTCAAGTTCTACATCTTCTAGGGTGTGGCCAAATCAATTTGAATTTCATCTCAATTGGAGTCGATTCCAAAATTCTGAATTGAGCACAACCAGGTCACCTACATGTCAGAGAGATGCAGCACCTTCAGAAAGTATTTTGTTGTGTTTCAGCCTGAATTTAAAATAATTAATTGAATTAAGATGTTGTGTCACTAATCTACACACAATACCCCATAATGTCAAAGTGGAATTTGTTATTAGTCATAATAAATAAATGTAAAAAATATATATATTATGTAATCTGAAATGTCTTGAGTCAGTAAGTATTCAACCCCTCTGTTATGGTAAGCCTAAATAAGGTCAGGAGTAATAATTTGCTTAAAATGTCAATAGGTTGCATGAACTCACTATGTGTGCAATAACCGCAGGGCTGTCCAGAGGGTGGTGCGCTGTCCAACGCAGGCCACAGGACACCGACAGCACCCGATGTCACAGGAAGGACAAAAAGATCATCAAGGACAACAACCACCCAAGCTTCTGCCCGTTCACCCCGCTATCATCCAGAAGGCGAGGTCAGTACAGGTCCATCAAAGCTGGGACCGAGAGACTGAAAAACAGCTTCTATCTCAAGGCCATCAGACTGTTAAATAGCCATCACTAGCACATTAGAGGCTGCTGCCTATATACATAGACTTGACATCACTGGCTACTTTAATAAATGGAACACAAGTCACTTTAATAATGTTAGCATATTTTGCATTACTCATCTCATATTTATATACTGTATTCTATCCTATTCTATTGTATCTTAGTCTATGCCACTCTGACATTGCGCGTTAGTATTTATATTCTTAATTCCATTCCTTTACTTTAGATTGTGTGTGTTGTTAGATATTACTTGTTAGATATTACTGCAATTTTGGAGCTAGAAACACAATTGTTTCGATACACCTGCAATAACATCTGCTAAACACATGTATGTGACAAATAAAATGTGATTTGTGTTTTCGATTCGTTTTTATAATAGTGGTTAACATTATTTTGGAATGACTAGCCCATCTCTGTACCCCACACATAGAATTACACTACCGTTTAAACGTTTGGGATCATTTAGAAATGTCCTTGTTTTTGAAAGAAAAGCACTTTTTTTTTGTCCATTAAAATAACATAAAATTGATCAGAAATACAGTGTAGACATTGTTAATGTTGTAAGTCACTATTGTAGCTGGAAATTGGTGATTTAAAAAAAATGGCATATCTACATAGGTGTACAGAGGCCCATTATCAGCAACCATCACTCCTGTGTTCCAATGGCCCGTTGTGTTAACTAATACAAGTTTATCATTTTAAAAGGCTATTTGATCATTAGGAAACCCTTTTGCAATTATGATAGCACATCTGAAAACTGCTGTGCTAATTAAAGAAGCAATACAACTGGCCTCCTTTAGACTAGATGAGTATCTGGAGCATCAGCATTTGTGGGTTCAAACCAGAAGAGTGGCTCAAACCAGAAGAGAAAGAGTGGGAGGCCCCGGTGCACAACTAAGCATGAGGACAAGTACATTAGTGTCTAGTTTGAGGAACAGACGTCTCACAAGTCCTCAACTGGCAGCTTCATTAAATAGTACCCGCGAAACACCAGTCTCAACGTCAACAGTGAAGAGGCAGAGTTGCAAAGAAAAAGCCATATCTCAGACTGGCCAATAAAAATAAAAGATGGGCAAAAGAACACAGACACTGGACAGAGGAAGATTGGAAAGAACTTATGGACAGACAAATCTACGTTTGAGGTGTTCGGATCACAAAGAAGAACATTCGTGAGACGACGAAAAAATGAAAAGATGCTGGAGGCGTGCTTGACGCCATCTGTCAAGCATGGTGGAGGCAATGTGATGGTCTGGAATTGCTTTGGTGGTGGTCAAATTGGAGATTTGTTCAGGGTAAAAGGGATGTTGAAGAATGAAGGCTATCACTCCATTTTGCAACACTGGGCCATAACCTGTGGACGGCGCTTAACTGGAGGCAATATCCTCCTACATCAGGACAATGACCCAAAGCACAGCTCCAAAGAAACAATTTTAAGCCTTGAGACAATTGAGACATGGATTGTGTATGTGTGCCCATTCAGAGTGTGAATAGGCAAGACAAAATATTTAAATGCCTTTGAATGGGGTATGGTAGTGGGTGCCAAGCACACTCGTTCGTGTCAAAACACTCAACAGTGTGTGTATCAAGAATGGTTCACCATCCAAAGGACATCCAGTCAACTTGACACGACTGTGGGAAGCATTGGAGTCAACATGCACCAGCATCCCTGTGGAACGCTTTCAATACCTTGCAGAGTCTTTCCCCCTGATCAATTTAGGCGGTTCTAAGGGCAAAACAGGGGGATAAACATTGAATAGTCTCATTTATAATTTCACTGGTTTAGTTTGCTGGTCAGCTAGGCTACTTAAAAAGTGTGCGTTTGTGATACAGTATATTGTTATGCATTAAACCTACTGTAACAAAGTGTGCACTCCTTTGTGAGTTTTCGTAATGAAACCTTCTGAATTACAGAGGTGTTTTCAGCACCAGGAAATTCGCCAGCAGGACCACCCGTAGTCTCTAATACCCGCTGTTTAGCCGCGCCGCCCTTACAGCACCACACACCACACCGAAGGTGCAGACCATCATATGAACATGAACAATTGAGAATTATATAATAATACCTGAAATATCGATGTGCACAACTACCATGTCTATTCATACAATTTCCTCATAACTAATTGGAGTGAGAAATGCATTGAGTGTAGTAATTGTTCACTAAAAGCCAACCCAATTGGTTAGGTTGTCCTCCTTTTAAAATTCCATGTCTCCCCTTTGTTTTCCAGGCATTCTAAACCTTCCAAATTCGACCTCATATAATTCATTCACGAACCATGGAGGGATTCTACTTAGTGGTATAGGAAGTTCAAAAAGTTGCTTCTGTAAATGGTGGTGTCATGCACAAGGGGGCACTGTTTTCTAAAGAATCGAACAGCACATCAGCAGCAGACATTCAGATTCGTCTTAGACTCCACTCCCTCTTTCTGGTTTAATGACGAGTTTGGATTGAAGCTCTGTTGTAGCAAAATCCCAATACATTCAGTGGTGGAAAAAGTTCCCAACAACAACATAAGTAAAAGTAAAGATAACTTATTAGAAAATGACTAAAGTGAAAGTCACCCAGTAAAATACCACTTGAGTAAAAGTCTATAACTATTTGGTTTTAAATATACTTAAGTATCAATAGTAAATGTAATTGCCAAAATATACTTAAGTATCAAAAGTATGAGTATAAATCATTTAAAATTCATTATTATGCAAACCAGATTGCACCATTTAAATTGTTTTATTTTCTTTGCAGATCGCCAGGGGCACACTCCAACACTCAGACATCTTTACAAATGAAGCGCTGGTGTTTAGTGAGTCTGCCAGATCAGAGGCAGTAGGGATGACCAGGGATGTTCTCTTGATAAGTGTGTGAATTTGACCATTGTCCTGTCCTTCGAAGCATTCAAAATGTAACGAGAACTTTTGGGTGTCAGGGAAAATGTATGGAGTAAAAAGTATGTAGTGAAGTAAAAGTTGTCAAAAATATAAATATTATAATATGGTATATAACATGGTGCTTGCCTACGGAGCTGTGAGGGGAACGGCACCTCAGTACCTCCAGGCTCTGATCAGGCCCTACACCCAAACAAGGGCACTGCGTTCATCCACCTCTGGCCTGCTCGCCTCCCTACCACTGAGGAAGTACAGTTCCCGCGCAGCCCAGTCAAAACTGTTCGCGGCTCTGGCCCCCCAATGGTGGAACAAACTCCCTCACGACGCCAGGACAGCGGAGTCAATCACCACCTTCCGGAGACACCTGAAACCCCACCTCTTTCAGGAATACCTAGGATAGGATAAAGTAATCCTTCTCACCCCCCCTTAAAAGATTTAGATGCACTATTGTAAAGTGGCTGTTCCACTGGATGTCTTAAGGTGAACGCACCAATTTGTAAGTCGCTCTGGATAAGAGCGTCTGCTAAATGACTTAAATGTAAATGTAAATGTTATAAGTAAAGTACGGATACCCCAAAAAACGACTTAAGTTGTTCTTTTAAAGTATTTTTACTTAGGTACTTTACACCACTGAATACATTACAAACATAGCTTTTAGTGAAGCTCTTCAACACCTGCTCAAAAGCATTATAGAACTGAAAATCCAGAACTTATAGTGTCATTCATTTTGATCTGATAATACTACTCATAGGCTTCTTGTTGTTTTCTTCTTCAATAGATTCGATTTACACACTGCTATAGGCTACTATAGCTATTACCATGCTATTCTGACTACTTTTGAGTAAATGTTTCTGTCATTCTGTGAGTTTAAACAGACAGAGATACTCTATCTAGGGAGTGTCACTATGGAGAATACCAGCTTGGCTCGAGGGCTTAGTCATTCTGACTGCTCTCCCCTTGTTTCAGTCACCCTGTAGCTCTAAACTAGACATTCCTATTCCACATTAATAAAACATGCTAGATAGAGGGGGAATCAAGGCTTTCACAGTGGAAAAGCCTCAGTCTGACACACACAGACACACACACACACACTCCATGTCAAATTAGTTCATGTTCCGCCGATGATGAGCGCCAGTGGGCCTTTTTCGGCCTTCTGTACCCACAGAACTCGTGGAGGTGTCAGTCCAGGAAGTGCATAAGTCTACGTATGTAGTAGTCTAGTGTGGTGTGGGCTACAGTGAGTGAACAGCATCAACCCTTTTGACTTGGAATGTTGTGGACATACTCTACAAGCAGTATCATATGAGTACTGCAGCAACTTCAAATTTAATTTGAAAATATTATTTTGGGTTTGTACTCATTGTCCTTGATCTTAACCTCCAGTTTGTTTTGATATTGTGGTAAACCATCATTTTTCAGTTCCTTTAAAAGTTTGAAATTCCAGAGAACCTTTTCAGGTTACAGTAAATGGAAAATGCATCATCATTCTTCTTTGTCCATTTGAAAATCTGCCTTTAGATACAATGTACAACTTGAGCTACACTTAGGTTCGATCCTGGCTGTATCCATGAAGGACAACATAACAAAGACCTGCAGTTGAAGTCGGAAGTTTACATACACTTAAATTGGAGACATTAAAACTCATTTTTCAACCACTCCACAAATTTCTTGTTAACAAACTATAATTTTGGCAAGTCGGTTAGGACATCTACTTTGTGCATGACACAAGTAACTTTTCCAACAATTGTTTACAGACAGATTATTTCCCTTATTCACGGTATCACAATTCCAGTGGGTCAGAAGTTTACATTCACTAAGTTGACTGTGCCTTTAAACAGCTTGGAAAATTCCAGAAAATGATGTCATGGCTTTAGAAGCTTCTGATAGGCTATTTGACATGATTTGAGTCAATTGGAGGTTTACCTGTGGACATATTTCAAGGCCTACCATCAAACTCAGTGCCTCTTTGCTTGACATCATTGGAAAAATCAAAAGAAATCAGCCAAGACCTCAGAAATAAAATTGTTGACCTCCACAAGTCTGGTTCATCCTTAGGAGCAATTGCCAAATGCCTGAAGGTACCACGTTCAATTATACAAACAATAGTACGCAAGTATAAATACCATGGGACCACGCAGGCGTCATATCGCTCAGGAAGGAGACACGTTCTGTCTCCTAGAGATTAATTTACTTTGGTGCGAAAAGTGCAAATCAATCCCAGAACAACAGCAAAGAACCTTGTGAAGATGCTGGAGGAAACGGGTACAAAAGTATCTATATCCACAGTAAAACGAGTCCTATATCAACATAACCTGAAAGGCCGCTCAGCAAGGAAGAAGCCACTGCTCCAAAACCACAATTAAAAAAGCCAGCCTACGGTTTGCAACTGCACATGGAGACAAAGATCGTACTTTTTGGAGAAAAGTCCTCTGGTTTGATAAAACACAAATAGAACTGTTTGGCCATAATGACCATCGTTATGTTTGGAGGTAAAGCTGAAGAACACCATCCCAACTGTGAAGCACGGGGGTAGCAGCATCATGTTGTGGGTGTGCTTTGCTGCAGGAGGTGCACTTCACAAAATAGATGTCATCATGATGTAGGAAAACAATGTGTATATATATTGGAGCAACATCTGATGACAGCAGTCAGGAAGTTAAAGCTTGGTTGCAATTGGGTCTTCCAAATGGACAATGACCGTAGGCATACTTCCAAAGTTGTGGCAAAATGGCTTAAGGACAACAAAGTCAAGGTATTGGAGTGGCCATCTTAAAGCCTCGACCTCAATCCCATAGAAAATTTGTCGGCAGAACTGAAAAAGTGTGTGTGAAGCAAGGAGGCCTACAAACCTGAGAGTTACTCCAGCTCTGTCAGGAGGAATGGTCCAAAATTCACTCAACTTATTGTGGGGAGCTTGTGGAAGGCTACCCGAAACGTTTGACCCAAGTTCAACAATTGAAAGGCAATGCTACCAAATACCGAATGAGTATATGTAAACTTCTGACCCACTGGGAATGTGATGAAAGAAATAAAAAATGAAATAAATCATTCCCTCTACTATTATTCTGACATTTCACATTCTTAAAATAAAGTGGTGATCCTAACTGACCTAAAACAGGGAATTTTTACTAGGATTAAATGTCAGGAATAGTGAAAAACTGAGTTTAAATGTATTTGGCTAAGGTGTTTGTTAACTTCTGACTTCAACTGTATATGCTGGCATTGGAGCGTGGATTGATGATGTTCCTTTCTGTTTGCAGAAACATTCCAAAACTACATTACATTTACATTTAAGTCATTTAGCAGACGCTCTTATCCAGAGCGACTTACAAATTGGTGCGTTCACCTTAAGACATCCAGTGGAACAGCCACTTTACAATAGTGCATCTAAATCTTTTAAGGGGGGTGAGAAGGATTACTTTATCCTATCCTAGGTATTCCTGAAAGAGGTGGGGTTTCAGGTGTCTCCGGAAGGTGGTGATTGACTCCGCTGTCCTGGCGTCGTGAGGGAGTTTGTTCCACCATTGGGGGGCCAGAGCAGCGAACAGTTTTGACTGGGCTGCGCGGGAACTGTACTTCCTCAGTGGTAGGGAGGCGAGCAGGCCAGAGGTGGATGAACGCAGTGCCCTTGTTTGGGTGTAGGGCCTGATCAGAGCCTGGAGGTACTGAGGTGCCGTTCCCCTCACAGCTCCGTAGGCAAGCACCATGGTCTTGTAGCGGATGCGAGCTTCAACTGGAAGCCAGTGGAGAGAGCGGAGGAGCGGGGTGACGTGAGAGAACTTGGGAAGGTTGAACACCAGACGGGCTGCGGCGTTCTGGATGAGTTGTAGGGGTTTAATGGCACAGGCAGGGAGCCCAGCCAACAGCGAGTTGCAGTAATCCAGACGGGAGATGACAAGTGCCTGGATTAGGACCTAAGCGGTGCATCTGTTGGTTTTGTATCCTGTTCTATATTTGAATGTGAAGGACAGTGTTTAATTCCACCTTCATTCCTCAATAGGGAATACAACGCCACATCTTGAACATTCACTACTATTTGAAAGTTTGGGGTTAAATAGTACCTGTAAACACCAATCTCAACTTCAACAGTGAAGAGGTGACCCCCGGATGCTGGCCTTCTAGGCAGAATTACAAAGAAAAGCCATATCACAGACTGGCCAATAAAAAGAAAAGATTAAGATGGGCAAAAGAACACAGACACTGGACAGAGGAACTCTGCCTAGAAGACCAGCATCCCGGAGTCGCCTCTTCACTGTTGACGTTGAGACTGGTGTTTTGTGGGTACTGTTTAATAAAGCTGCCAGTTGATGGCTTGTGAGTTGTCTGTTTCTCAAACTAGACACACTAATGTACTTGTCCTCTTGCTCAGTTGTGCACCGGGGCCTTCCACTCCTCTTTCTATTCTGTTTAGAGACACTGGCTGATGACATCTATTTTGTGTTGTTCTGTGAAGGGAGTAGTACACAGTGCTGTACGAGATCTTCAGTTTCTTGGCAATTTCTCACATTGAATAGCCTTCATTTCTCAGACCAATAATAGACCGATGAGTTTCAGAAGAAAGTTCTTTGTTTCTGGCCATTTTGAGCCTGTAATTGAACCCACAAATGCTGATTCTCCAGATACTCAACTAGTCTAAAGAAGGCCAGTTTTATTGCTTCTTTAATCAGGACAACAGTTTTCAGATGTGCTAACATAATTGCAAAAGGGTTTTCTTATGATCAATTAGCCTTTTAAAAGTATAAACTTGGATTAGCTAACACATCGTGCCACTGGAACACAGCAGTGATGGTTGCTGATAATGGGCCTCTGTACACCTATGTAGATATTCCATTCAAAATCACCCATTTCCAGCTACAATAGTCATTTACAACATTAACAATGTCTACACTGTATTTCTGATCAATTTTATGTTATTTTAATGGACATAAAATTGGATTTTTTTCTAAAACAAGGACATTTCTAAGTGATCCCAAACTGTTTTAATGGTAATGTATGTTGTTCTCAAACGCAACGGTTAAGATTTGTAGTGCCCTCGTGTTTTCCTTCTATAGCCTTTGTAACAATCTCAATGTTACTCTCCATTGTGGGGTTGAATGATAGTCTCCATAATAACACTGGCTGTAGCAGCTTGCTAGTTATTATGTGGCCAAATGAATGAGATTTGGCTCCATCAAGTCTTCAAAGGGGATGTGATTCCATTTAATCACAGTGTGACACTAATAAACATGATATCCTACCTAAGGTCTTGCTTCAAACCCAGCCTTTGATGTTCGTGACACACAGGCTGCCAAACAAACAACTTGTTTCGTCCCTATCCCCATGCCTCTGTCTTTGTTGTCACACGGCCAGCCCATTTCATTTCATCCATGGTTGTGTCCGGGGACTATGGCATTGAGTGAGTGTGCTTGCGTGTGTTTGTGACTTGATTGTGGGCCCTAGTACAGTAGCTGTTGTGGCAATTGTGTCAGACAGTGGAGTGTGTTGAAGGAGAGTGTGTGTCTGTGATAGAGTTGGTACATAATGGGAGCTAATCAGGATTGGGTGTGTGGAGAGTAGGAAGTGAATAACAGGGGCCAGATTAAGAGATGGAAAGGGAGGAGACACTCTGGGGAAGAGTGAGCAGTACGTGTATCTGATGTGTGTGCCCGTGAGTTTGTGAGAGATGGGCTCTGTCTGTCTCTCTATCTGGCAAAGTCTATTTAGTCAGCAATTAAAAAACTTTCTCCACTCCTCCAACCCCTGTGTCGGGTTTCCCAGTAGCAATGTTCAAGGAAACATTATGAATATATACAGTAGACGGAACTCTTTTGTTTCAGACTGTTGGGAGTAAATAAGGGGAGGTGATGTCGGGAAATAGGTGTTTGGGTTTAGATTTCTCTTAAACTCTATATCCAAGGACAATGTGTGTTCTATTTGAAAACATGGACGCTGTTGGTTTATCATTCTGGCTGTAGCTCTTGTCTTGTATCCGTTGGAGACAGCCTTGTAAAATTGACAGAATGAATATAACAAAGTATATTGCACCTCAACCCAAACATCTGTTGTGTAAAATTACTACATTCTTAACAGTCTTAATGACGTGTTCTGTTTGTTTTCGGTGGATGGCTGTTCCAGGTAATGAAGACCCATCTAAAAAGCTGTTTCAGGTCATTCAACAGGAGGGTATAATTTTGCTTATGTTATGGCCATTGGCAATAGATGGATAGAGCCCTATATACAAGATCACGTGTTTCAACGAGTCCTTATTGGCGAGAAGGGCTTACCAAGGCAAAACTTCCAAAAAGGACTCATTTGAGGCAGAAAGGAGCTGGAGCAGAAAGGAGCCATTGTCTTTTAGCTCACTTGAATCCATTGTACAGGATGCGAACAGGTGACTGACGTTTCAATGTCAAGCTGACGTCTTCCTCAGAGTCCTTGATGGTGCTTAGCACAGAACTATCGGTGGCCTATTTTCTAACCGCACTCCTTTCAGTCCCCTGTGTATGATACAATATGAATCTTATATATATCAAGAGATTTCTCCTTAGGCACTTCTGTCAGCATCTTTAAAATTTCCTAACGTGATACATGAGTCCCACATGTATTTTGACGGAACATTTTGCAACCCCAGCCGTTGTTTCCTAGGCAACATGTAGAACTTTGAATACCATTGCCATCTATTGCACGTGAACACGTTTTAACAATTCAATATGAACCCAATGCAATCCCGGTTTTGCTCTTACTTGGGTACAGGGCATGATGTATTCAGAAAGACCGCATACAGTACACCTACCCACTTTCCACGTGTAGTGTGTACTCCCCACCAAAGGGATGCGCTGTTTCCCAGTAAATATTGTCTGGGTGAATATTCAGTCCCTTTGCCAGCACGCCTTATCATGAAGCACCAGACATCCACATTACTATGCAGTGCAATGGCCAGTTGTGTGTGTAAACCCCGGGCTCTTGCATTGTCGACTGTGTTCAATGGGCATACTCTGGGCAGTATTATGGGGGGATGTCTGGGAGCCGTTCATGCTAAATTGGATGAAGACGGCAGCACTGGAGCTGAGGAGAGCTGAGAGTGGAGATGTCACGTCCCTTTCACCAGGATCTGTCTGAAGGCCAAATAGAGAAAGAATGCAGTCATGGCATGTTAAAGTATGCTACAAAGACAGGGTATGGTGGCTACAAGGCTACATCCAGGTGCTTACTAGTTCAGTTTTATGTGACTGACAAGGGCAGTGAATGTGTTATATACCCAAAGCGTTACTTGATTTGTAGTGTCGTTTGAGAGTAAAGTTAAAATGTTCAAATCGAGTAGCTGATTTGGATCTAGGTGCAGAGATAGACTTGATGTGTAATACGTCATTGTAATTAGTGGCAAAGCTGGACAATGCGACAGCAAAATAACAATCGTCGTCACCATCATCATCTCCACCATCACCACCACCTTTACCCTCCTCCTCATCGTTATCCTCAAAGCTAGTAAGTATATCCTGGTACATTGTTTAATTGCAAAATTGTAATTACTTCGCCACTACGGCCTATTTATTGCCTTACCTCCCTAATCTTACCTCATTTGCACACACTGTATATAGATTTTTTGCACACACTGTATATAGATTATTGACTGTATGTTTTGTTTATTCCATGTGTAACTCTGTGTTGTTGTTTGTGTCGCACTGCTTTGCTTTATCTTGGCCAGGTCGCAGTTGTAAATGAGAACTTGTTCTCAACTGGCCTACCTGGTTAAATAAAGGTGAAATAATACAAATAAATAAACGGTCTGAAGGCACCCTTAGCGGCGTTGGTAGAAAGCGGACGTTTCTGGCTTTCAGGGATACAGTATTTTCCACCTAACTTTTCCCTTGAAAAAAATGGAAGTGGGGACTCCGCTCAGGCATCTTTCTACGCCTGCTGCATGAGGTTAGTCTGAAGGTGCAGACAACAAGAAGGCTGCAGGCAGATTCATTCCCATTCTGTTTCTCTCTCACATACACCCTCTCTCCACCCCGCTCTCTGACTGAAGTGGACTGTGGTCCCTCTGTGACAAAGCACCTGAAAATGTGCTGAGATAAGACGGGGAGCCAGGGCAAAAACGGATGACAAAAACCCATCCTTACATAGCATTCTTATTACTTAGAGCCAGGAACTGTAGACACTCCTTCATTCCCTCTGCTTCTCTCTCTCTCCCTCTCTGCTCCTCTCTCTGCCCCTCTATCTCTCTCTGCTCCTCTCTCTCTCTGCCCCTCTCTCTCTCTGCCCCTCTCTCTCTCTCTCTCTCTCTCTCTCTCTCTCTCTGCCCTCTCTCTCTCTGCCCCTCTCTCTCTCTCTGCCCCCTCTCTCTCTCTCTCTCTCTCTCTCTCTCTCTCTCTCTCTCTCTCTGCCTGCCCTCTCTCTCTCTCTCTCTCTCTCTCTCTGCCCCTCTCTCTCTCTCCCCCTCTCGCTCTGCCCCTCTCTCTCTCTCCCCTCTCTCTCTCTCTCTCTCTCTCTCTCTCTCTCTCTGCCCCTCTCTCTCTCTCTCTCTCTCTCTCTCTCTCTCTCTCTCTCTCTCTCTCTCTCTCTCTCTTTCCCCACTTCCCTCTCAGACTTACCGTCTGTCTGACCACAGCTCATATTCCTGCCAGTGTCACAAAATACAGAAATATATAAATCATTAATATTAAATCTATGCCATTTGCTACCTCCTTTCCTCACGGCGGAGTGCTGACTTCATGGAACTTGTCAGCCATTGGAGTGGCCTCATAATGTGTCTTGTCTTCCTTGTGATTTGCGAAATAAATCTGAAAGAAAGGGTTTTGACATCCATCTTTAGAGCGTTGGCTTTTTCAAGTGAGGCTTTGTCACTGAGAGAATGACAGACGGAGGCAGAAATAATATTTTATTATCAAAATGCAATGGAGGTGAACTGTGAACTTTCAAACTCATTAAACAATTCATTACAGTGTATTTTCCTTGACTGTGACAGTGAAACCGGCAAATTTTTTACATTGGTAGGGAGGATCCTATTTAATCAACAGCTAAGCAGAGAATGTAACTCAACCTGCCATGCAATAATGTTATGAATGGTTCTGTTCTTGAAATAGCATGGCTGTTTACTTTTTCATGTGAGAAGTGGCCTAGGTAAGGCACAGCCTGCCTGATGTGAGTCGTGACTCACAGCGAGGGAGAGCTGTGACACACTGGTCTGGACAGGAGGCAGTATTTGTGCAGTGTTTGGTTCTCTCAAACCTTTTTTTTTCTTCCCGGGGGGTTGAGACCTCAAGTTGTTTAGATTAGAAAATACTACAGCTGTATTGGAGGAGGGCGGAGCTCTGGGCCTGTGTGTGGTTGTCCACGTGGGTTGGAGTGAGAAATACACAGAGGAGAAGCAATCAGTAAAAAAAAAACACATCTCCTTCATTATTGACACATCGTGCCGACAACATCAAAATAGCCTTTCCAGACTCTGAAGTCAGGAGGGCTTTGAGTTAGGTGTTACCCAGACTAGGTAAGACATGCCTAAGCAGTACAACAGCCTTCCAATTCCTATCCACTCCATCTTCTATGTGCAAAGTAACGTCCAACATAGTGATAAAAAAGGTAAATGAATAACCTATATTTTCTCATTTCTGTGACTTTTACAATCAACCTCCCCCTAGCTCCATATGCATTCTGATGCAGTTGGCCTTGCTTCAGCCAGGCCTGAACACAATGAATACAACCACCGCCTCCTGTCGTGTTAATTGCCTGTTAAGGCTTGACTGTGTGTCCTCTTCTGTCCATTCTGTCTTCTATTTGGTCACTCCACAAGAGGGTATAAGGGCACAAGGCGAGCCCCAATTGCAGACACAGGAGACAGATGGTTGAGCTCCGATATTTATTATAATAAAAGGGGTAGGAAAAAGGCAGGTCGGGGACAGGCGAGAGTTCATAAACCAGGTCAGAGTCCAAACAGTACCAGACAATGGGCAGGCTCGAGGTCAGGACAGGCAAGGGTTCAGTGATCAGGTCCGAGTCCAAACAGTACAATGGGATAGGCAGGTTCGAGGTCAGAACAGGCAAGCGGGTTCGGTATCAGAGATTGGGAAAGATAGGAGCTAGGAAAACAGCTGGTTGACTTGGGAAAACAAGATGGACTGGCACAGAGACGGGAAACACAGGGATAAATACACTGGGGATAATAAGCGACACCTGGAGGGGGGTGGAGACGAGCACAAGGACAGGTGAAACGGATCAGGGTGTGACAGAGGGGTGACAGCCCCCATATAAACCTGCCAAGCACTGGCTAATAGTGATGCATGGGTTGACTCATAACCCGCTGTCCCCCTGGTTAGTGGGGCAGCAGGTTTAAGGTCATGAAATATTGTGTGGATGAACAACCTTGTCTCAGAGCATTTTGTATTATTTTGTGCGTAAATCCAAGACACACCATTTAGTATGATATGTTACGTTTCATATGGTATGTATTAATTTGTTGAGGCTAATGTTAGCTAGGTGACTCAAGTCAGGGTTTAGGTTTAAGGTTAGGAGTTAAGTTAAAGGGTTAGCCCACCCATCCTTCCATGCTTAAGTTCTGGCCTTAAGTAACCTTCTGTCTTATGTAACCATACCAAAAGTAACATATCACACTAATTTGAGTGGCCTGGATTTATATTTAATATGTTATGTCTAGTCTATGAGACTAGGCTGGGATGAAGGGCGAGTTGAATGAAGTGAAAACAATATCTTCAAAAAAAATCCATAAATATATCATTCTTGTGAAATGTATATGTATAGGCTACATTAAGGTTTTTCATTCATTATTTTAGGCTCTCTGGCATTTGTGTATAAAAGCTTTAGGGCCTAAATCTACAAGTGTCATATAGCCTACATGTCAATCGCCAACTGTTTCTGAGACTGAGCAGAAAAGGTTAACATTGATCCACTGAGGTAAAAAGGACAATATCGGAGCTTAACTCAATAAGGGAAAAGCTTTGAAATGGTGAGTTGAAAATAAAGAGAAGGGATCGTCAGAAAAGTAATGTTTGGGGAAGATTTTGTGAAGTGGTAAAAGAGGATGATAGCATTGCCGGCTATTTCAAATCAAAATAAATTGTATTGGTCACATACACGTTTAGCAGATGTTATTGCGGGTGTAGCGAAATGCTTGTGCTTCTAGCTCCGACAGTACAGTAATATCTAACAGTTTCACAACATATACCCCAAAATACATGTAAATCTAAGTAAGGAATGGATTAAGAATATATACACACATATGATAGTGGCATAGTGTAGAGTACAGTATATACACATATGAGATGGGTGATGCAATATTTACAGACAATTAAAGTGACTAAGATACCGTAGAATAGTATAGAGTAAAGCTTACACGTGAGATGAGTAATGCAAGATACGGAGACATTATTAAAGTGGCTAGTGTTTCATTTCCTTAAAGTGGCCAGTGATTCCTAATCTATGTTTAAAGGCCTCTGATGTGCTAGTGATGGCTGTTTAGCAGTCTGATGGCCTTGAGATAGAAGCTGTTTTTCAGTCTCTCGGTCCCAGCTTTGACGCACCTGTACTGACCTCGCCTTCTGGATGATAGCAGGGTGAACAGGCAGTGGCTTGGGTGGTTTTTGTCCTTCCTATGGCATCGGGTGCTGTAGGTATCCAGGAGGGCGGGAAGTTTGCCCCCGGTAATGCGTTGGGCAGACCGAACCAACCTCTGGAGAGCTTTGTAGTTGTGGGCGGTGCAGTTGCCATACCAGGTGGTGATACAGCCCGACAGGATGCTCTGTAAAAGTTAATGAGGGTTTTAGGTGTTAAGCCAAATTTCTTTAGCCTCCTGAGGTTGAAGAGGCGCTGTTTCGCCTTCTTCACCACACTGTCTGTGTGGGTGGACCATTTCAGTTTGTTAGTGATGTGTACACCGCGGAACTTGAAGCTTTCCACCTTCTCCACTGCGGTCCCATCGATCTGGATAGGGGGTTGCTCCCTCCGCTGTTTCCTGTGATGATTGTGAGGCGCTATACAAATTGGACAGTCACAAGACAGGGACTTCAAATAGGCATATTACATGTTAAGGGAACTGTAGCCTGTTCAGATGAGTGGAAACTGAAATCTGGACACTGACTTTAGGTCTATAACCTTTCACATAGCCTTAATATTAACTCCTGCAGAATTAAGTATGTCTTGCAGTAAAATGATATGTCAAATGTATAATTTTGATTTGGGAACAGGAGTAGAGAAATATGATTTATTTCTTTCAGCGTCTTGAGAGAATGCAAATGTGCAGTTAGATGCTATCTTCAGTGGCGATTTTAGCATGTAAATCTTGGTGGGGCAAACGCAACATTGATTTTTTTTAGATGCATGCCAGCAAAGCCAATACACTACATAATCCAACACTAAACAATACATTAGTTGCACTACAATGGTGACAAATGCTGCCCTCAAACTGTCTACAGTACATAAAGCTGTCCCAACAGCAGAGCTTTCTTTTCAGCACCATGGAGTGAATCCTTACCACCGCAACACCTTGCTATCAGCGGAGCCTTGTCTGGCAACAAAACAGTTAATTCAGCCTCAATTACTGCCTTACATGGCTGACTTGCTTAAACAAATTAGGTTTCTACTGACAATTGAGATGTACAAACTATGGAATGATGAGCGGACAAGAGGCAATCCGTAATTTTGATTAAGACATTAATGAGCACGGTAAGATGGACATAGTCGATATAATGATTTGTTCAGCACTTTTGAAATGTACAGCGACAGAATTCCGAATATGGGCTGTTTTTTAGAGTATTCTTCCTTTACACCGAGTCAGAACCATAGAATAAATGAAGGGGGCATGTAAGCAGACAATGAAAGCTCTTGATGATGACATTTCTCTAAAACAGGCTAGTATAAGCTACATATGCACCACCAACTCAGAATAGTAGGCCAATTTATGAGGGTAATAGGGACAAAATGATTTTGTTAAGGCACATAGGCTAAAAAGAGCTTACTACACAACAGACACTTAGTATTACTTACTTAGCTACAGTATACATATCTCCCTGGCATATTACATCATTTATGCAGCAGCATACAATACATTTTTGGACTCACTGTTGTGCTGTGCTCACTTTAACAGGTGGAGCGCCGGTCCTTCTTGTGGGCAAATTTTGTCATCAAACTTTGTCATCAAAGTATGGCATTTTATAGATTTATGGTGCTTTCAATACAACTGGGAACTCAGTAAAAAAAAACTAGGTTGAATCGTGATGTCTGTGATCTTCAGGTTGGAGCAATAGAATGAGGTCCGAGATCCCGACTTAATATTCTGAGTTGGATGACCGTTCAAAACGTATTTTTCCCAGTCGGAGCTAGTTTTTTTCCCTGAGTTCCCGGTTGTCTTGAATTCACTGAAGTCTGAGACTTCCCAGTTCCGAGTTTCCAGTTGTTTTGAACGCGGTAGAAGTCATGCTGGATTGACAGCATAGCCAGTGTATTCAACCTTTTCTGGCCCATGGTGTTGTGTGTGAATGTTTATCCTTTTAAGCTTGGAAAAGAGACCCTTAAACCCAGACTTGGACCACACACCCTCTCCACTGAATAGCAGGGGAAGCAAAATAGTGAATTGCTTTGGAACATTTGCAGTTGGCCACTGATTCCTTCCAAATTACACACTGTTGAATTTGCGATTTCCAACTTGTTGTGTAATGTTTGTCTAATGGTCGATCAGCACTGATAGGTTTTTACTGTAATTTCTCTTCACATGACAAGGGTTGAAAAGGATTTTGTCGACGTGATTCATGAAGATGACTGCTTGTCTAGCTTGCTAGCTAAGATTTTGAAAGTATGTCGTTAACGTGATCAGTCCAATCAAAGCTACTGTAGATATAACGAGATTTGACATCATTTTATCTGTGGCCAATGACCTTGAGCCTTCTTGGATGGGCACTTCTAATGTAAATCTATGGCAGCACCCAAGGGGGCTTGAACTTTCTAGCTCTCCCTGTAGATTTTGCAGTGACATAGTGTCCCCATGAGTGACAGAACACTGAGACAATCACAGCACAACTAGAGAATATTACCAACCCCTCCATCACAGAAAGCACTAGCTAGGCTGAAACACCTGCATTTTGGAGCTGCCTTACTCAAGAAAGCAAAAAAAGAGTCCATGTTTGTATGTGGCTTTATTAACTCAATATATATATATATTTTTACATTGTTTGCAAATTGATATGTGACATCTGCCCTGAAGGATGGGTCGCCACTGGCTAGCTTTACCAGCATCTTAAAAGCTGATAGTATATCAACCACACAAAGTATGCACCCAAGCTGAACTGTAATCGTATCAGAGAAATGTTGATATAAATGTTTTCACAGCTTTAAATTTCCTTACAACCAGTCAAACTGACGTCTTTTGGACATTTTGCACGGAAAATCTTTCCAGTTTTTTGGGGTGAGTTTGGGACTGTAAGTCATTTATAATGAGGAATACCTGGAGAAAAGTGGACCTCTCTGAAATGAAAATGGATGGCCCTCCAATCAAAAACAAACAAACAAGTGACCCTCCCCTATACCCAAAATAATAATTAAAAACAGAGCGTGGATAGCAGAGAACATGCCTATCGCTTACCCTCACTCCTAACACAGACCAGCGCTAAGATCATCTTAACTCCTTTGACACTAAATGGATGGAAGATTATCTTAGTGCTCCAATGCTTTTGGGAAACCCAGCCCAGAGCCAGTTTTAGAAGCTCTTCTTCATTTTGTAAGACTTACATGGCAAAGTAGCCAGAAGTTTGTGGAGTCGCAGACAAGGACAGGGGTGAAAAGATATCCATTATAGTAAAAGCACTGCATGAATCATCTTATTTCCGGTCTGAGGGGGGGAAAAAATGGCCTTTTACAAAACGCATTTCATGCGTCATACGTCATTTTACATGACTGGAGACGAGCCGGATCTTTTTTTAAATACCACAACAGAGCATGACAATGGATGAGCACATCCTGCAGCACTGGAGACATTTTGATTTCTATACAGGCTATTATTGAAAAAGAGGATAGTCTTAAGTTTGGAACAGTGCTGAAGTTGTCTATCAACTGTAAAAATAAAGTGCAAAAGAACCAGTTACAACTGAAGTATATGACTATCAATGAATTTGAGAAAAGAAACCTTCGTTTAACACAGAAGCTGCTCATTGTCAGTTTGGCCTATACACATGTATAACATTTCTTAATTGGGGAAACTATCATTTTTAAATCTATTCTATTTTATTCCATGATATTGTTGTTACAAAATAGATTTGTGTTGTCTGTGATTAGGGCATGGGAGTATAAGATGATCTGCTAGGGTAAATTAACAAACTAGGCATGCATAGCTCACTGCATGATCCTCAAACCAAAGACTGGCCAAACTCGTGTTTCTAAAAAGTGAATTCAAAGGCATAGCCTAATATGGCATTTTTCATTTCATTATTGTTTCATTCTATGTTCATTTCAATTTATACAGCCTAAATGCCAATTTTAAAGGCATGTTGTTAAAGTACTGTTGTTTGATGCGTTGTTGAAATGCTAAGCGCTCCTGCCAAGCCTGTAGCGTGTCACAAATGCCTCACAATTAATTTCTTAAATGGCAGACTATAGCCCTGAAATAATAACATAGCCTAAATAATTCATGTGCGTTCCTTCTTGGGCTACCTGGCTTGCTCCTGGCTGATTTAGAGTAAGTATGTTGTTTAATATATCGATCGTCAATTGATTGTGACAGAATCGCACATGACTTTCCATGTGAAGTATAGAAGGTTGTAGCAAAGCCTCTGAATGTCATAGAGACAAAACAAAGGGTTCCCATATGCATCGGAGTCACGTCTTTCCCTAGCATTTCACAGCTTGTTTCTAGCATAAAGCATTGTGACTGAAGTGTCGTTGTTTATAACTTTTGATTTCTCAATTTCTTTAGCTAACAAGGGGTAGGCCTATGCTTTCGCCATATACCCTCACATACCCCCTCAATTCATGCCCTGGTTTTAACTTAACACACAGAATATATAGATAGTAGACTTTAATTTCATCTACATCTTATTTCTTGAATAGGAAGAAATAGGCTCCAACACAAAGCCCTCTTGTTGTTATTAGCCTAAAGTAAATTTAAAATGAAGATTGTTTAAATGAATTAGGCCTTCTCAAATTAGCCTACTTTTAGCAACCATGCGCTGTGCATCTCCACAGCTGCCGCTTCATAGTAATGTAAGTTATGTAAATTACTCAAATATGTCTCGTTGTGAGGTCAATAACTCTGATAAATAGCTTAATTATGGGCAACAAAACATATTGTTTTTATTCAAATCTATTAAAACAGCAGCAAGCTTACCTCCGGTCCTCCTCATCTTCGCCCACTCCCAATCAAACTGAACAGGACATCAGTAGGCCTAGTCTGGGTGCACTGAATGATACTGCATTTTTTGGACAAATAAAACATCATTTTTGGAAGAAGCCTTTTACTTGTTTCCTGAAGTGCAACTCTACACAGCAAAGTCACTGGTTAGGCAGTACAAAAGGGTTTACATCAGCAAGAGCAGGGCAGGCTGGGGCTCATGATTGGGAATGCCTATCTATTGCAGTGTGTAATGCAGTGAAGCCTAGTTTAATATACACCATCCCAGAAGCACAAAAACTTGGGAAGGAAGAACATTTTCTTAGAAATATATCTTGCTCTGTGCTTCACTGAGCATGCTCTTCGTATAGCTTAGACCTATAGATCATTTTATTGAGACCACACTAGGTGTTGTGCGCCCAGCAGAGAATCAAGGATGAGGGGCATCATCGGGCACACATGAGATACTATAATAAGAAACTAATTAAGAAACTAATTCTAAAACCCTCAGTAGGATTAAGGGCTAGATTCAATCAGATCCACTTTAGCCAACATCCGCATAGCGGTTGTTTTGGCGGTGTAGGAGGTGGAACTGTGTTAGAGCTGTCAAATCCACAAGTGGCAATATACCTAAAGTGAAAATTGCCATTTGCTGGAAAGAGTCACATTAACAGAAATCCCATTCAGTCTTGTTTACACGTTTGAACAGTGGAATGTGAGATGTAATCTACACCTCAATGAAGATAAAAGATATCCTCATTATTTAGCGTAATGATTTTTCAATTTCAGTGTTATTATCTCTATATAACCTACATTTTCTATATAGCCTACATTTTCTCATTTCTCTAAAACCAGTGGGAAGGGTGTGGCTTCACAACGAAGATTGCAAGAGCAGCCTGTTCACTGATTTGATGCAGTTCCACCTCAGAGACACAGCCAAAACATCCACTATGCATGCGGGTGTCTGCTAACGCTGGTTAAAGCTTGATCTGACTGAGTCCAGGCCCAAGTCTGGGAAAACTGGCCATATAGGTTTGGACCACCTTGACTCGTAAAGACCATCCTGAACATTCCCTGTTACTTCTTTAGGGGACAAAATCAGCCCAGTCACACTCTGAGAAAAGGACATTGGACTACATATTCTGCTCGGTGTTGTACTGTTTTCTAAACTTCCTAGTAAACTGATTAACATGCGTTATGCTGTGTTTCAATGTGACATTCTCTCATATGTTAGTTCGTTTCTCATGGGGTAAAATGTTTCTAAGGATATAAAATACTCTGCCAGAGACTTTAAGTTTGGGAAATATTCGGTGGAAACAGTCCACAGAATGTAATCTTTAAAAATACATCTGAAGGCATACACTATCAAATAATGAGCGCCAGATTTGTTTAATTTCTAAGCATATTTGATGAAATTTCAATTTAATAAAGCCTTACAACAGAGTCTATGGGTTAGGAGTAAGAACTAAATTGATTAGATTATTTTGAGAATTTCACTGACTTAACGTGAACGTCTTTTTTCCATTCCTATATGCCTCTATATTCGGGGAGTGTGCAACAACTAAGAGAAGAACTGAACAACCAAGTAACTAAATAAACATGTCGGGAATGTAAACACAAATCATCCATTTTAAATAGCAACAGTTTTAAGAACGTTGGCTAATCTTTTATTGGTGTTTATGTCACACACAGAAGGAATAAGTCTTCTGCTGGATATAAAATGATGGACAGTGTTTCTTATCTTCAGTGAAAATTCTGTTTTTACCCTTCAAAGGCTTTGCATGATGAATATTCAACATGTGATTTTATGCAAGGTTGAGCACTGGAACTGAGTGTACTTGTGAAACTGGGCTACACCACAGTGACATAGAATAAATGCCACGATTTCATCAATCAAAATGCTTCCAAATGGTCAATCATGTGTTACGGTATTCATTCTGGCATAATTCCACTGTATGTAGATTCAATTATATCCACAGCTGAAAAAAGAGGGGAAATAAGGTATAACGTAATAGGTACTGCGTATACGTGTTGACTAGCTGTGTACAACTGTTTAAAAAAACGGAATAATGTTTAGGTGCATGAGGCTTGCCATTTTCCCATGCCCTTTTAAGTGTTTTAATGTGGGATAAAGTACTGGTGAGCTTATTCGTTGTGTGGGCCTTACATTTACAGTAATTATCTCAAATCAAAGTTTATTTGTCACGTGCGCTGAATACAACAGGTGTAGACCTTACAGTGAAATGCTTACTTACAGACTCTAACCAATAGTGCAAAAAAAGGTATTAGCTGAACAATTGGTAGGTAAAGAAATAAAAACAACAGTAAAAAGACAGGCTATATACAGTAGTGAGGCTATAAAGGTAGCGAGGCAACATACAGACACCGGTTAGTCAGGCTGATTGAGGTAGTACGTACATGTAGATATGGTTAAAGTGACGATTCATATATGATGAACAGAGAGTAGCAGTAGCGTAAAAGAGTGGTTGGCGGATGGTGGGTGGGGCACAATGCAGATAGCCCAGTTCGATAGACCGGCAAATTGGAGTGGGTCTAGGGTTTCTGGGATAATGGTGTTGATGTGAGCCATTACCTACCTTTCAAAGCTCTTCTTGGCTACAGACGTGAGTGCTACGGGTCTGTAGTCATTTAGGCAGGTTGCCTTTGTGTTCTTGGGTCTGCTCGTGGTCAGCTTGAAACATGTTGGTATTACAGACTTAATCAGAGACATATTGAAAATGTCAGTGAAGACACCTGCCAGTTGGTCAGCACATGCCCGGAGCACATGTCCTAGTAATCAGTCTGGCCCCGTAGCCTTGTGTATGTTGACCTGTTCAAAGATCTTACTCACGTCGGCTATGGAGAGCATGATCACACAGTCGCCTGGAACAGCTGATGCTCTCATGCATGCCTCAGTGTTACTTGCCTCAAAACGAGCATAGAAGTGATTTAGTTCGTCTGGTAGGCTTGTGTCACTGGGCAGCTCGCGGCTGTGCTTTCCTTTGTAGTCTGTAATAGTTTGCAAGCCCTGCCACGTAAGACGAGCATCGGAGCCGGTGTAGTATGATTCGATCTTAGTCCTGTATTGACGCTTTGCCTCTTTGATGGTTCGTCGCAGGGCATAGCAGGATTTCTTGTAAGCTTCCGGGTTTAAGTCCCGCACCTTGAAAGCGGCAGATCTATATTATCTTTTAGCCCGGCACTGGTATACTCAAGTTTAGGATGTGCATATCACCCTTCTATCCTTCATTACTTACAATGAAGTGTGTTTCGTTTTAACAATGCACTCCTTCTATTTTAGACCTGTGAATTTAATACGCCTTTATAGTTAAGCATTTAAACTTGCTATTGCTCGGTGAAGCTTAAAGGTATTTCACAATTGCCTCAGTTCAATCAGAAAAGTTCTGAAGAAACACAATACATCAGTTGTCATCAAACAGACTGCCCGCCTTTCAGCCATCAATTTTCAGTGTGTAATTTTTTATTTTTTATCTAGCCCTGCACTTGAATCAGGCTTCTACCTAACTCCTACTAGGACCCCTCAAATATAACATCTGGACTGTACGACAGGAAGAGGAGGAGCTATGACAGCCCCCTGTGAATAGCCGACTCCTAGCCGTCATCATCGTTCTAGCCTTTTTATTGCCGCTGCCTTTTTCTCAAGCTGTTTGCCTCGTTCACCAAACAGACACAGCTAGGAGACGTGCACTCAAACGACTCCTTCTCAAGACTAGTGGAAGGCAATTAAGGCCTAGAAACCCCCTTCACACTGCATTAGGCCAAATGGGAGATATTGTATGCTGCATTTAACAACATAATCATCACATTTAGCTGTGCTTGAAATTCTGCTGTAACACCAGTTTTTTTTTAAAGCCCTTCAGAGTGCTGATTTTGTTTTGGAATGAGCTCTTGCTTGTGTGGAGATTGTGAAATGGCTATAGAAATCACAGAATGGGCCTTTAAATCACAGAATTGGCCTAGACCTTGTTCATTAAATATGTTTTAAGGGCCACATTGGACTAGGAGGTTCTGAACCTACAAACATACAAAATGACCTGTGACTAAATTGTATTGCTTGCCAATACACTTGCTTGTAACGAGCAATAGTTACCGGTAAAAACTCCTGAAAATCAATGCCATCAACATAATTGTGTCGCCTATGGATGTTCAATGCAGACACTGTTCCTATAACTTGCCAACAGGCTGGTACAGCTTGATACACGGAATGATAACATTTTGCTGCAGCGTAGTTGGTAGTGTGAAGAAAAAAACAACTGAAGCCCATTTTCCCATTTCCAGTTAGAAAATAGAAAGGGGGAAGAGAGTGGGAGGGAGTTGCTTAGCTTGAAACGAGAGTACTAAAGCGCCGTTTGGAGCCAACTGCACTGTTTGCGGCCATCACTCCCAATAACAGATGTACCTCTTTCTCTCTCAGCAGTCCTACTGAGCACTGGTAAGAGCTGAAAACATTTTGGAGATCACAAAATAGTCAAATGTATCTTATCAGAGAAGTCCCCGCAGCACACAGCTCAACTGCAGCAGGCTCGGATGGTGGAGCTGAGCTCACTGTGGAGAACTTGTAAAAAAAACTACCCAGGGAGGAAACAATAACGTTGATGGCAGTTAAAGTATTTCCCCCTTTTAAGTTCAAACAAGCCGTGTTATCATAATGCTAAAGAGTGAAACTGACTGAATGTTTTTTTTATTTTTATAAAGTGTTTTCGATCAGCAGCATATATTGTGATAGGAGTTCAATAGCACTGGGGAGAGGATTTCAGTGTGTGTGTGTGAACTTAGACTTGTAAACAAACAAATGTTCTCATCAAGGTTTGAGGCGGGCAGAGAGGATTATAATAATTCCAAAATAATTTCCATAGTTTGAGAGGGGACTCTGCAGCAACCCGTTTGAGTAGCTTATTCTTCCCGATATTAATGAAGAGTAGAATAAACAATTGAATTACCCTACAACTTGTGCTTTGCTTAGAAGGCCTACTGTGTATAGATGCTTTAGTAAATAAGCAGTGTTATACACTACATGACCAAAAGTATGTAGACACCTGCTTGTCGAACATCTCATTCCAAATCATGGGCATTATTATGGAGCTGGTCCCCCCTTTGCTGCTATAACAGCCTTCTGGGAAGGCTTTCCACTGGATGTTGGAACATTGCTGTGGGGATTTACTTCCATTCAGCCACAAAAGTAATAGTGAGGTCAGCCACTGATGTTGGGCGATGAGGCCTGGCTCGCAGTCGGCATTCCAATTCATCTCAAAGGTGTTTGATGGATATGGGCTCTGTGCAGGCAAGTCAAGTTCTTCCACACTGATCTCGACAAACTATTTTTGCATGGACCTCGCTTTGTGCACGGGGGGGATTGTCATGCTGAAACAGGAAAGGACCTACCCCAAACTGTTGACACAGTTGGAAGCACAGAATCATCTAGAATGTCATTGTATGCTGTAGCATTAAGATTTCCCTTCACTGGAACTAAAGGGGCCTAGCCCGAACCATGAAAAACAGCCCCAGAACCATATTCCTCCTCCCCAAACTTTACAGTTGGCACTATGCATTGGGGCATCCACCAAACCCAGATTCATCCGTCGGACTGCCAGATGGTGAAGCGTGATTAATCAGTCCAGAGAACACGTTTCCACTGCTTGAGAGTCCAATGACATCAAGCTTTACATCACTCCAGCCGATGCTTGGCATTGCGCATGGTGACCTTAAGCTTTTGTGCAGCTGCTCGGCCATGAAAACCCATTTAATGAAGCACCCGACGATCAGTTATTGTGCTGACGTTGCTTTCAGAGGCAGTTTGGAACATGGTAGTGAGTGTTGTAACCAAGGACAGGCAATTGTTACAAGCTACACACTTCAGCACTCAACGTTCCTGTTCTGTGAGCTTGTGTGGCCTACCACTTCGCGGCTGAGCCGTTGTTGCTCCTAGATGTTTTCACTGCACAATAACAGCACTTACAGTTGACCGGAGCAGCTCTAGTAGGGCAGAAATTTGACAAACTGACTTGTTGGAAAGGTGGCATCCTATGACGGTGCCACGTTGAAAATCACTGAGCTCTCCAGTAGGGCCATTCTACTGCCAATGTTTGTCTGTGGAGAGTGCATGGCTGTGTGCTCGATTTGATACACCGGCCAGCAACGGGTGTGGCTGAAATAGCCAAATCTACTAATTTGAAGAGGTGTCCACATACTTTTGTATATATAGTGTATATATCATATTACTATTCCACATTGGCAAAGCATCAGATGTAAGTAGATTTTGTATCTATCTAGTATGACTTTGCTTATAAAGGATCGATATACCCCTTAGAAGTTAATTGTTTAAATAATTCAGTCATTGAACATTTCATTTTCTCTAATCATGATTTGATTGGCTGAGTGAGCGTGAGGATTGATCTTCAGCGCGCTGAGGGTCTCAAAACAATTTCTCGACAAATTGATCACTTTAAAGTATACTAGAATAATTCAATGTTGTTCTCTGTCGTTCAAGGTCAATTCATGATTAAAAAGACACGAATTCCAGTCAGTGGTTGTACCTTGCCTACTTCATCACCTAAACCACTAGAATTGAAATCATCCAGTCGAGTGTGAAGTTGGGGGTTCTTGGATGCCTGGAAGGTTAGTTGCTGAGTTACATCTGAGTTGGGTTTCCGTAATAGGGTAGTCAAAATCAAATTTTATTTGTCACATACACATGGTTAGCAGATGTTCATGCGAGTGTAGCGAAATGCGTGTGCTTCTAGTTCCGACCATGCAGTAATATCTAACAAGTAATCTAACAATTTCTGCCTTGGTTTGGTGTGTATTACATCTCTATCCTTCCCATTGTTGCCTATTGTGGGAAGAAAAAAAAGTGTAAGGAACATCTAAAATGGAAACCGTTAGTTCTTATCATGTGTTATTTTAATTTAGTTAGCAATTTCCACTGACATCACTTGTGTTGTTATTTTTGAGGTTAGAGTAAAAAGTAAGATGTGCTGATTCTTCATATGGCCCACAATTCCCTTGATAGGTCATTCTCTAGTCAATAGGTTCAAATTAGGTTCTCAAAGTACATTAATTCAATGGAAACACTCAGGTCTGAGTGTGCATTTTCAGAGCGGAATACAACAATTTACATTTAACCATAAGAAATGATTGAGCAGTCCACAAGCAACTCCCACCTTTACTCCAACTTTTTGCTAACCTCTGAAGTGAGCTCTCTCTTGATTTCTTGCAGAAAACATAATCAACCCCGTGTAAATATTTTACATACTAAATTCAACACCTATTAAGTCTAGGACTTTGCCCTTTATCTGCTTGTAGCCCATGTTAAATGCCAAACATTGACGGCGAGTGTAAACAAATGATCAAATGTCCTTTATGGTGGTGATTGTATCTTGTAATGCAAATGTGGTTGAAACGTTTTGCGATACCGCACCGAGGATACAAATCCTACTGCTTTTGTCAGGGAGGTAAGCCGTTTTGGTTTATTGATCAAAAGTAAGAGCCTGCAATTGACTCTTAGCCTAGTGGTTAGAGCGTTGGACTAGTAACTGGAAGGTTGCAAGTTCAAACCCCTGAGCTGACAAGGTACAAATCTGTCGTTCTGCCCCTGAACAGGCAGTTAACCCACTGTTCCTAAGCCGTTATTGAAAATAAGAATTTGTTCTTAACTGACTTGCCTAGTTAAATAAAGGTAAAATAAAAAAATATTTACTTCTTACTTCTGTTCATATCTTGAAGAAATTCTCAGATCAACAAAATGCTGTACATTTCCATATGATTTCGTTTTTTTCAATTTCCCAACAGGTCCCGGACCATCTAAAGCGTCCTTAGATAATCCATTCAATGTGGATGAGTGTAGAATTTACCTTCTAAAAATGTTCACCATACAAATGCAGGAGTCATTTTCAAACCGTTGGACCCTAACTCCTGGATGTGGAGTGTTCGAACATGCTTTCGACACAACCTGATTGCTGAATCATGATTGCTGTTTATTTGTGCAGTCAATTGCCCATTTGCCCCTATACAATGCTGACAACGAACAAAAACTCTGTATTTAAACCTTTCCCACTGACACTGGTAGGCCTACTTTCCACCATTTGCAACATTTGCGACATCTTTTAATTCCACTACTTTGAACTAATATTGTACCTCAAGTCTCCCTAACCTTTAACCATCTCTCATTAAAAACAACAGCATGTCCAATTACCTCTTCTTAGCCAGTGACGGGACGTAATTGCTCTTCCCCAGTTGTGTCACCAAGATGGCTGCATTTTTAACGCACGACCACATGGCTGCTTTATGGCAAGAAAATAGGGCTGGTGTGGTAATTAGCCAACACGTGGATAGCCAGAGTGGCAGTGAAAGTCATGGTCTCCCTCAAAGCTGGTGTCTGTTGCATGCTGATAACATTGACATGCCCCATTCTCCGTGGATGTCTCTCAAACCCGCCGTTGCATTGCAGATAATGGTTGAGGAAAGGAGAAGAGGAGGCTGAAAAAGACGACGGTGACAGATGAAGTGATGGTTGACCTTCGTTCATTAGAGAAGTGACCTTCGATAATCGATGGGGCGGATTTGATGTGCAGCCAACGCCACTCGCTATGTTTTGGCCCAGTTTTGCTTCGTTTTAGAGGGAGCAGTGTAAGACATTTTGCAAACTGATTGGGCAATTGAGTGCCATTTTGATACATTAGGATTTTGTCTCGGCTTAGCGGTGAAGCCAATTTGAGAAGTCCTTATATGGTTGAAATATGTAATTCTGCAAAGCAACTGTTTTGATGTCAGGGATATATGCTTCCGTAAACGAAACTACAGAAAACAACACACAATCAATTTGACTAGCCTGTTCCAGTGGAGATGATCAATTGATTCTAGACTTACATTTTCAGAGGTTGTTGGAGAGAAATGGCAACATAAATCTTTAAAAATAATTCTGACCTGTGCTTCATGCACTCTATTCTTAGGTGTTGCGTGAGCCATGGACTCTGCCCTTCACTTGTTAAGTGCTCTGTGGAGAGAAATGTTGGCGAGCAGACGATTGAATCTATTGACCTCGCCCTGTCTGAGCCTAATCCCAGAGCTATGGGGACAAGGGTTGTCAACAGCACAACGTTCTGTGTTTACACCACTCGCTAACAACGAAATGTGATATTCTGGCATTTTTGTAGGGAACAAGCACACACACTCAAACTGGCTCACACACACATTCAAGCAGGCAGGCACACATGCACAGGATCACAGGCAAATGCGCGCGCACGCACACGTTATCACAGTCCAGCCCATGCCAAATGTCCTTGGCGGACACATTTACTTTCCTAGGCTAGTGGTGCGCAGGAAGCAGGTGGGTGGTGGACGACACTCAGCTGAAGTATCCCACGCTGCCCAGAGAGGAGCAAGTCAACTGAGGCTAGACGGTGGGATGGCGAGGGCCAGCTGGCCAGCCGGGGCTGCTGGGGGATTTGGAGCGGCGACAATGGGCAGCCACTGCCAGGCACCGCGTGGACATGCCAGCTGTTGTCCGACACCTGCCACCCACGCCACAGAGGTGACTGCAATGAGGCCTGTTTTTCTCCCTTTCTTATGCCCTAACAAATATAAGATAATAATTCAATTACAGACCTAATTGGTATAGATTCTTGTTAAGTGCTTCAGAATCTCAACGTTTTGTTTGAGAATTGCGAAAATGACAAAAAAATGTATATTGTCGACAAATAAGTCAATACGCTTGGCTGCTCGTTAGTGGCTTGAGAGAGGATCAGCTTTATTTGTTGCTAGGTTCATAAACCATAATTTCACCCAGTTGGTTGACAATTAAACACTAACTGTGCAACACGTGTAACCTCCAAAAAAGCATTGGACCACCTATGAGACGCATTGGGTTAGGTTATCTATTAGCCTAATACTAACACTCTGCCCAAGCTTGCCAGGGATATTGATTTAGGCTTTGGGGTGTCAATCTCTGAACTATTTAGTTGTTGAGAAATTTAGGACCACTGTAGACACTGTAGTACAGTAATTTCATGCAAGATAAAGAAGGAAACATTGTTTATTGTCTATCTGTGCACAGTGTGCAGTGTTTCACATTTTTTGACCTTTGAACTCAAACGGCAGGAAAATGTGCATAATGTCTTCTGTGAATTTTGTTTACATGCATTCTAAACTTTTGCTTTGCCACATTCTGCATTAAATTTGAATACATTGTTGATAGAGAAGCTGTTTTGCTCTCAGTCTTTGTACTTGTTATTATAAAACTTGTTTGTGTGAGGGTGTGTGTGTGTGTCTTTCTGCATGAGTGTGTGTATTTGCTTGTGTTTGTGTTCATGCTAGCGTGCATGTGTGTGTGTGTGTGTGTGTGTGTGTGTGTGTGTGTGTGTGTGTGTGTGTGTGTGTGTGTGTGTGTGTGTGTGTGCATGCAGTTGTGTATGTGTGTCAGTGCGAGTAGGATAGCTCTGTGTGTTTGTGTGTAACCCTTTTAGGTTAGACAGCTTAGTGGTGGATTATAGGTCTTCTGCAGGTGGTGAAGGCTGATGGTAATCAGACCTCACCACCTGGATTTAATTGAATTGAAACGTTCCCCCTGCAACTAGACATTGGAGTTTAGAAAACACCAGTGACTTCTAAATTGAGAACAAAGAAAGTATCGCCAAGTAAAGGTTTATCGAAAATCTGCTGCTAATGGCTAAATAGTAGCCTGTTATCAACAGTTATCATTGCTAATGATGGAAGCCGTTTAATCCCATCAGCTAGCGTCACTGCACAGTGAACAGGTTACTGCTCTACCCTCTTTGTGAATGGTTTGGCGAGAGATTTGAGAGGCAAGCCTATTTGTCAACTTCCTGCTCCCAGAATACATATTGGCAGAGTGACAACCACGTTCAAGAGGGGCCCAGATTTTGAGACAAACACTAGGAAGTGGAAAAATTTACAGTACTGTAGATTTCCCCCTATAACCTATTATTGTAAAATGGACTTTGAGAATTCCTAAGACCTTAGTGCTAACATGGTTTAGTACCCACCCACTGCATGTGGATAATTCAAAAATCCCCTTGTGACCTGTTAAGACTTTACGAATGTCTGAATCTAAGTTACTGTCAGTCAACGAGATCCTAAAAGTCACAAAGACTCCCTACCCATTTTGGCAGTTTACAACTCAGAAAGGAAGTCCAGGAAGCTAAACATATTCAAGAGTTTTAACTAATAGTGTTGGCCTATGTCACACTGATTCAATAGCCCGAGGGCTGTTTTTGAGTAGGAAAGGGAGCTATGTCATCAAAAGTAGACGGACCATGCCTCAGTTGCCAATATATCACTCATTTGTCCATTCCACCTACCCTTTCTGGTCACACTGTCCAATCTAGCTAACTTTAACTTCTCTCTAACTCTGAGATCCTTAACTCAGGTAGACTAAGCATAGCCCGAGGGGGGATTTCTAAGCCCACTAGTGTAGAATGGGGACCCAGTCAAAGTAGCCTAATCTTCAGAGGCTGCTACCCGCTCTCCCTATGGTGGTGTAGTGTACACTAGGCTGGTGCTGACAAGGAGAAGAGTCCCCAGGGATTGATATGTAAATACAGCCACCCCTATTGCCATCTGCTAGGCTGCAGATTAAGGGTTTGTGTTCTTGGTTGTTTTGCTCTGTTTTCTTGTGTGCTCGGCTGCTAAGAGAATAGCATATTGTGGCTCTTTGCGAGAGGCATAAACATATTCTCTCCTGTCCCAGTTTTCTTTTGTCCCCCACCGCAACCCCTCTGACACACATGTTCCTTTTGTTCTTTGTATTTACTTTTTCCTCATTATCCCTTTCTCTCATGCACACATGCAGGCACACACACACAGTTTATTCACACTCATTTATGCAGTGTGTGCCTACATACAGTGCTAATATACAGTGTACAGCTGTTGGAAGTGCACAAGATATTGATTAGCAAATAGATGAACGGATTACAACCCCTTGTCATTGTACTCGGATTCCATGTCACAGTTCCGCATCACAAAGCTTAACAGCTGTTTACACACACTGTTGACATTTTCGACAGCCAGTCGATGTGCGTGTAGGCTTGAATATTGGTCTTAAGCCATTCAACATGTCTTAAAAGTCGCCAATGCGCTTTGTAAATATTTTTGTATTATTACGCTTGTTGGAATGTGAAGCTAATGGTGATTATTGGATATAAAATGGACACTTAGCTATCATCATTATTAGCACAATATCTTTTTTTCTTTTCGCTTTGAGCGAGACATCCAATAACCTAGTCTTGAAATAACATTTTAGAAAATCACCAGTATCCTTAAAAAAATCACCTTTCAACTGCTGATTGAGGTTTTATCTTGGGAATCAATGGAGCGACACCACCGTTTTTTAGGCCTTTGACTCACAGACGGCTCTATGAAAGGCAAACCAAATTGAACTATGAAAGGAAAATGATCGCCCTTTAATCAGAGTTTAAAACCGCTTCAGTTGGCACGCTTCTCTCCCAACAATTTTTTTTAATGTCCTTGATGGGGCTCTCAACACGTTGAGCCTGGGGACTGTCAAAGGGGGTGGTGAGAGGGGAGAACTGGTCAGAGAGGAACACCATATGCACCTGCGTCTGTCATGGAAGATGGGTACTCACACACAGGATAGTGCATATTGACCGTCTTTATGGCTCGAGTACAGTGGAAATGGTGTGTGTCTGTGTGTGTGTGTGTGTGTCTGCACACACATACAAGCACTCACACACACACACACACCCTCTGCATGTGGTGTACACTAGCATAGCTATGGGCTCACTAGGTTCCTCTTTGCTCATCTCTCTGTGCTATTTGGGCACTGAGCCACTGCTCCCCAGATGTGGCCCTTATAAGGCATTTCAAGCTGGTGCCAACCACTCACAGCCTCAATGCAGGGACACACAAGCCCCAATGAAAACATTCACATCAAGTTTGCACTTTTAAAACCACTCCAGCATTGTCAGCACCATGGACAACTTAAACCAGATGCATCAAGGCAGAAGTGTCAGTAATCACTGTAAGATTCATAGCCTATAAACGCTTTTGACACACAACACTTGACATCATACTATCTTTGGGAATGTCAGACACATTTCTGATAATTAAGATTCATAAAAATGCTAATTTTTCCAAGCACGCTAGTGCAACACATGGCTGACAGGGCTTCCCGGGGAGGATGGAGTGCGTATCTTTAGACGATTATCTCATTAAGTTCAACTCATTACCAGTATGTTTGACTCGTTTTGTCTCGGTGGGGTATTTGGCTGAAATAATGCTTCAAAGAAGATGGAAGAAAATGTTAGCTTTTCATCCCAAGCGGATGCTCACTCTCAAAATCACTCTCGGTTGAATGGCTCACATCTGTTGCATTTCTATTACAATCTCTCCAAAATGGAGTTGCTGTTTATCCCCACTGTGAAGCTATGTTACAAAGTACCATAAGGATTCTTGAAAACACTAGTCTTTTGAGTAGCCTTCCACAAGCTTCCCACAATTAGTTGGGTGAATTTTGGCACATTTCTCCTGACAGAGCTGGTGTAACGGAGTCAGGTTTGTAGGCCTCCTTGCTCACACAAGCTTTTTCAGTTCTGCCCACAAATGTTCTATAGGATTGAGGTCAGGGCTTTGTGATTGCCACTCCAATACCTTGACTTTGTTGTCCTTAATTAAGGGATTTTGCCACAACTTTGTTAGTATTCTTGGGGTCATTGTCCATTTGGAAGACCCAATTGTGACCAAGCTTTAACTTCCTGACTGATGTCTTGAAATGTTGCATCAATATATCCACATCATTTTCCATCCTCATGATGCCATCTATTTTGTGAAGTGCAGCAGTCCCTCCTGCAGCAAAGCACCAACACAACATGATGCTGCCACCCCCGTGCTTCACAGTTGGGATGGTGTTATTCAGCTTGCAAGACTCCCCTTTTTACTCCAAACATAACGATAGTCATTATGGCGAAACAGTTCTATTTTTGTTTCATCCGACCAGAGGACATTTCTCCAAAAAGTATGATCTTTGTCCCCATGTGCAGTTGCAAACCGTAGTCTGGCTTTTTTATGGCGGTTTTGGAACGCTGAGCAGCCTTTCAGGTTGTGTCAATATAGGACTCGTTTTACTGTGGATATAGATACTTTTGTACCCGTTTCCTCCTGCATCTTCACAAGGTCCTTTGCTGTTGTTCTGGGATTGATTTGTACTTTTTGTACCAAAGTACATTCATTTCTAGGAGACAGAACACGTCTCCTTCCCGAGTGATATGACGGCTTGCTTGGTCCCGTGGTGTTTATACTTGCGTACTATTGTTTGTACAAATGAACGTGGTACTTTCAGGCGTTTGGAAATTGCTCCCAAGGATGAACCAGACTTGTGGAAGTCTACAAAAAAAATTCTGATGTCTTGGCTGATTTCTATTGATTTTCCATTGATGTCAAGCAAAGAGGCACTGAGTTTGAAGGTAGGTCTTGAAATACATCCACAGGTACACCTCCAATTGACTCAAATTATGTCAATTAGCCTATCAGAAGCTTCTAAAGCCATGACATAATTTTCTGTAATTTTCCAAGCTGTTTAGGGATAGGCATACCGCTAGCGCCCCAGCTCTACAACATTCGGTGAAATTGTAGCTCACCAAATTCAAAATACGTCATATTAAACATTCTTGAAAATACAAGTGTCTTACATCGTTTAAAATCTTAACTTCTTGTTAATCCAGCCGCTCTGTCAGATTTCAAAAAGGCTTTACGGCGAAAGCATACCATGCAATTATCTGAGGACAACACCCCGCATACAAAAGCATTACAAACATTTTCCAAACAAACAGAGGCAAGTCAGAAATAGCGCTAAAATAAATAACTTACCTTCGAAGATCTTCCTCTGTTTGCAATCCCAGGGTTCCCAGCTACATAACAAATTGTCCTTTTGTTCGATAAAGTCCTCCTTTATATCCCAAATAAGTCAGTTTAGTTGGCACGCTTGATTCAGTAATCCACCGGTTTCCCTCGTTCAAAATGCATACAAACAAATCTCAAAAGTTACCAATAAACTTTGTCCAAACAAGTCAAATAACGTTTCTAATCAATTCTCTGGTACCCTAATATGTAAATAAACTATAACATTTAAGACGGAGAATAGTATGTTCATTACAATAGATAAATGGCGAAGTGCAAGCCTGAAACAAGCCTGAAACTCTTTCTAAAGACTGTTGACATCTACTGGAAGCCCTAGGAACTGCAATCTGGGAGGTATTCCATTGATATTCCCATAGACAGCCATTTCAATGAGTGGTGAGCTCAAATTGTTTTGTTATACTCACAGACATTATTTTAACAGTTTTGGAAACTTTAGAGAGTTCTCTATCCAATACTATAATTACATACATATCCTAGCTTCTGGGCCTGAGTAAAAGGAAGTTTACTTTGGGCACCTCAGTCATCCAAACTTCCGAATACTGCCCCCTATCCCGAAGAAATTTTAAGGCACAGTCAACTTAGTGAATGTAAACTTCTGACCCACTGGAATTGTGATTGTCTGTAAACAATTGTTGGATAAATTACTTGTGTCATGCACAAACTAGATGCGCTAACCGACTTGCCAAAACTATGGTTTGTTAACAAGAAATGTGTGGAGTGGTTGAAAAAACAAGTTTTAATGTCTCCAACCTAAGTGTATGTAATCTTCTGACTTCAACTGTATAATGCATTACAATGATGTTATGCATTATAAGACTTGTAATGTGCTTGTATGACCCCTTTATAATGTGTACCTGCAGAATTAAAGTAAAGTGTGACTGATTGTTTGACCCTTATTTTGATCATTGACATTATTTCATGAGATGGTGATGTCCAGCAAAAAAGTAATTGAACCTTTCAGTAGCCAATCACAACAATGGATGAAGCAATGAACTAATGACTGACAACCGCAGTCCTAGTCATTTGCGCCGGCCTAATCACACACATGTTCTACCTCAAGCTTCCACTTTTAAATGCAACTTTATCAACATACACTACATGGACAAAAGTATGTGGAAATCTGTAATTGAAAATCTCATTCCAAAATCATGGGCATTAATATGGAGTTGGTCCCCCTTTGCTGCTATAACAGCCTCCACTCCTCTGGGAAGGCTTTCCACTAAATGTTGGAATATTGCTGCGGGGACTTGGGCACTGATATTGGGCGATTAGGCTTGGCTCGCAATCGGCATTCTAATTCATCCCAAAGGTGTTCGATGAGGTTGAGGTCAGGGCTCACTATGCATTTCAGGACTCGGTGGTCATTTTCTGTGACCTTGTGTGGCCTAGCCGAGTCCATTAATTTGAAGGGGTGTCCACAGGGGTGTCCACTTTTGTACATATAGTGTATATCATAATGCCTGAGGCCCTAATTATACCCTAACACAGTGGCATTAGGAATCTTTGGAACCCTTTGGAAATACCTGGATTTATTCATAAATTGGCCATACAATGTTATCTGATATCTGTTATCTGATCTTCATCTAGGTCACATCAATAGTCAAACACACTCTGCTTAAACTAATAACACACAAATAATTATGTTTTCATATCTTTATTATATCTTTATTGAACACACAGTGTAAACATTCACAGTGCAAGTACTGTATGTGAACCCTTGGATTAATAACTGTTTGACCCTCCTTTGGCAGCAATAACCTCAACCAAATGTTTCTATAGTTGCGGATCAGACCTGCACAACGGTCATGAGGAATTTTGGACCATTCCTCTTTACAAAACTGTGTCAGTTCAGCAATATTCTTGGGATGTCTGGTGTGAACTGCTCTCTTGAGGTCATGCCACACCATCTCAATCGGGTTGAGGTCGGGACTCTGACTGGGCCCTCCAGAAGGCGTATTTTCTTCTGTTGAAGCCATTCTGTTGTTGATTTACTTCTGTGTTTTGGGTCGTTGTCCTGTTGCGTCACCCAACTTCTGTTGAGCTTCAATTGGCGGACAGATAGCCTTACATTCTCCTGCAAAATGTCTTGATAAACTTCGGAATTCAGTTTTCCGTTGATGATCGCAAGCTGTCCAGGCCCTGAGGCAGCAAAGCAGCCCCAAACCATGATGCTCCCTGCACCATACTTTACAGTTGGGATGAGGTTTTGATATTGGTGTGCTGTGCCTTTTTTTCTCCACACATAGTGTTGTGTGTTCCTTCCAAATAACTCAACTGTAGTTTCATCTGTCCACAGAATAGTTTTCCAGTAGCGCTGTGTAACATCCAGGTGCACTTTTGCAAATGTCAGAAATGAAATGTGTTTTTTTTGACAGCAGTGGCTTCTTCAGTGGTGTCCTCCTATGAACTCCATTCTTGTTTAATGTTTTACGTATCGTAGACTGGTCAACAGAGATGTTAGCATGTTCCAGAGATTTCTGTAAGTCTTTAGCTGACGTTCTAGGATTCTTCTTAATCTCATTGAGCGTTCTGCGCTGTGCTCTTGCAGTCATCTTTGCAGGACGGCCACTCCTAGGGATAGTAGCTACAGCGCTGAACTTTCTCCATATATAGACAATGTGTCTTACCGTGGACTGATGAACATCAAGGCTTTTAGAGATACTTTTGTAACCCTTTCCAGCTTTATGCAAGTCAACAATTCTTCATCTTAGGTCTTCTGAGATCTCTTTTGTTCGAGGCATGGTTTCTTGTTTAGGCAATGCTTCTCGTGAATAGCAAACCCACATTTTGCGAGTGTTTTTTATAGGGCACAACAGCTCTAGCCAACATCTCTAATCTCATCTCATTGATTAGACTCCAGGTTAGCTGACTCCTGATTCCAATTAGCTTTTGGAGAAGGCATTAGCCTAGGGGTTCACAATCTTTTTCCAACCTACACTGTGAATGTTTAAATTATGTATTCAATATAGACAAGACAAATACAATAATTTGAGTGTTATTAGTTTAAGCAGACTAGCTTTGCCTATTGTTGTGGTGTAGATGAAGATCAGATCAAATTTGTTGACTAATTTCTGCAGATATCCAGGTAATTCCAAAGGGTTCACATACTTTTTATTGCCAATAAATGGTTCTATGTAGAAACCTTATTGCCTTCCAAATAATCCAACTTGTCTTCCAAAGAATTATCAAAGAACCCTGTCTTCCGAAAATGGTTCTTAGGATGTTAATAGTTCTAGGTAGAACCCTTTGCAAAGAACCTTTGTCTTCTATCCCGCCGCAAATAACCTTTTTGGAACACTTTTTTTTCTAAGAGTTATTTAAATATGATTCACATCATCCACAGGTCAATGTCTTCTGAATCCGTACAAAAGTCCATAAATTCCAACTCTCGTGAGGCCTTTGCATTGAGCAGGTCAATGTAAATATTCTGCAATGAAGTCCTACTTTATAGTCCACCTATTGTTCTCCTAATCCTCCTTACACATAAGGGTCGGACCTCTACTATTCATTCTCTTTCTGTTTGTTTTTTTTGCATGCTTTTACACTCTGCTTGTTCCGACATTCAGGTAATTACCATTCACTGCCTTCCTGAAGGCTCTGGGTGTGAAATTCAATCAGCAGCCAACCAAGATTTAACTCCCATATTCCCATATGTTGAAGCAAGCCCTGCTCAGGATATTGATTTAGCTGTTACACCCCACTTTTTGTCTCCTTTCATCAGCATCCCCGTCGCACAACTAGTGTGCTTGGACAGTTCTCTCTCTCTCTGTATTTTCAATACAGGGAGTATTGACTAAAGGTTTACATTGTTAAAGGGAACAGCCTCGGGAGGTAATTACACGAGGTGGAGATTATTATTAAGTATAATCACTTGGTTCAAGTGGGTCCATCGCTGTTTGTCGTTGATATAGTTGCTCTCAATGGTTCTAATCAAAACAGTGAACACAATAGCTTGAGTAGTTTTTTTTAGAGAGAGCGTTACTATGAAGAGTATTTGGTAGAAAGCCCACAGTGAGGCTTCCTCTCAAGCTAAAAGGAACATGTTTTTTTTTGAGTCACAAAACATTTGGAATTCAATGTATTTTTCTTGGAACCAAATAAATGCCCTTGGCTATGTTTGTTTGGTTTAAAAAACATGTTGGAAATGCTTTCCTTTTAACCAAAATCCAATTAGAGGAGTACCATGGAAACGGCTGTCATAGCTCCAATGAGAATGCACTGTTAGATGTGAAAAATTGCCTTTATTGGTTTGAATTTGAGATGACACTTCACTGTAAAATTAATGAACAAGGAGGAGGAGAGACAGTACAGATTCGTATGAGAAGGTGAAGATGTAGGGGGCCGTTTAATAATTATCCCCCTCCCCATGGCTACCTGGGGACATGCTGTCAGAGTCCATACAGCCAACAGGATTTTCAGTGCATTGCGCCAAAAGGAGTAAACATCTCTCCGGTAAGAAGAAGGGTGGGGGTGTATGTTTCATGATTAACGACTCATGGTGTAATTGTAACAACATACAGGAACTCAAGTCATTTTGTTCATCTGACCTAGAATTCCTCACAATCATATGCCGACCGTATTATCTCCCAAGAGAACTCTCCTCGGTTATTGTCACAGCCGTGTATACCCCCCCGCAAGCGATACCAAGACGGCCATCAAGGAACTTCACCGGACTTTATGCAAACTGTGAGGCGTCAGTTTCTCGAACTAGACACTCTAATGTACTTGTCCTCTTGCTCAGTTGTGCACCGGGGCCTCCCACTCCTCTTTCTATTCTGGTTAGAGCCAGTTTGCACTGTTCTGTGAAGGGAGTATTTCACAGCGTTGAATGAGATATTCAGTTTCTTGGCAATTTCTTGCTCGGAACAAGAATATACTGACGAGTTTCAGAAGAAAGTTCTTTGGTTCTGGCCACTTTGAGCCTGTAATCGAACCCACACATGCTGATGCTCCAGATACTCAACTAGTCTAAAGAAGGCCAGTTGTATTGCTTCTTTAATCAGAACAACAGTTTTCAGCTGTGCTAACATAATTGCAAAATGGTTTTCTAATGATCAATTAGCCTTTTAAAATGATAAACTTGGATTAGCTAACACAACGTGCCATTGGAATAAAGGAGTGATGGTTGCTGATAATGGGCCTCTGTACGCCTATGTAAATATTCCATTAAAGATCAGCTGTTTCCAGCTACAATAGTCATTTACAACATTAACAATGTCTACACTGTATTTCTGATCAATTTGATGTTATTTTAATGGACAAAAAATGCTCTTTTTTTTTCAAAAACAAGGACATTTCAAGTGACCCCACATTTTTTGAATGGTAGTGTATATAATGTATGCCGTATCCTATCTATTCTTTACTATCTATTGCATCTTAGCTACTCTGTCACTGCTCATCCATATATTTTATACTTATATATTCTCATCCCACTCCTTTACTAGATTGTGTGTATTAGGCTTTGTTGTGGAATTTGTTAGATATTAGGTTTTGTTGTGGAATTTGTTAGATATTACCTGTTAGATACTGCTGCACTGTCGGATCTAGAAGCATAAGCATTTCGCTACACTCGCAATAACATCTGCTAACCATGCGTATGTGACCAATATATATATTTTTTTATTTTAACGTTAAAGAGCAACTTAAGTAACTTCTCCTTTTGAAAACAGCCTATGTGGCATTGATATGATTTAGAAAATTGTATTCCAATGTCAAAATGTACTACAAAGTGTAAATAGGATCATTTTGATTATAAAGTCAGTCTCATCCAAATATGAGATTTGTGAGATAATTAGGAAAAAATGGTATGTCATGTAATGAAGGGTTTTCCTTGGGTTTGGTTTATTTCAATCCTGTCCACAGCTGGCAGAACCAAAGTATTCTGAGCGCAGCTACACACGACCTATCGTAATGCCCATGGTCAATTTGGTTGGACATTCGATGTCAATATAAGGCTAGTTAGGGACCATCAGTAAATCACACAATGTACATGGTACAATATTTTAAAGTGAAATAACTCCACAATTCAATGACTTAAAACCCTCAAACCAACCATAGATTTTTAGAAATTCTTACACAAATATTGAAAGCATTTAAGGAGAGAAGTAAAAGGTGTGCAGCATGAAAATATAGTCCCATTTACAGTGTAATTAATTGACGGTCCCTAACTAGTCCCACATGTAGGCTATCCAAAGTCAAACCAACTTTGCCACAGTCACACACTGGCTGGCTGTAGCTAAGCGGCAAAATACGTTGACTAGCATGCTTGCTAGTCTAGGCTACTTCCAGACACAATACCTGGGAATACTGTTTCAAGTTATCTAGAAGGGTTAGTGACTATAACTGTGTACCATTGGAGGCTGGTGGGAGGAACTATAGAAGGATGGGCTCATTATAATGGCTGGAATGGAATTGATGGAACGGAATCAAACATGTGGTTACCACATGTTTGTTATGGTTGATAGGTTCCATGTATTCTATTCCAGCCATTACAATGAGCCTGTCCTCCTATAGCTCCTCCCACCAGCCTGTACTGTTTTGGCAGACTGAAAGTACAAATGCTTCCCACATTTGAACACACACACACACACACACACACACACACACACACGAGACACACACACTAAAGCACGCCTCCAAAACCCACATGATTACATCCACTGTAAATGCCTTTTCACACCAATAGGGCCGGATTATGAAATCATAGTTCCTGGGGCTTTGCTTTTTTTTGTCAGCAAGGTCAAATATATGTTCTCTTTAATCCTTTTTCATTCAATTATATGGCTATTCCTATTTTAAAATATATATGTGTGTTGTTGACTGTGATAAAGGCACGGGATCATAGGCAGCATGTGAGTTTCAAGTTTGAGGAAGCACATTTTCACTATAAAAATGCACCTTTATTATGAAAATGCACCTTTTATAATAAAGCATTCCATGCATCATCGCATTTGCAGACTTATGTAAGAGCCTACTATTTGTAATGTGATGAGTGGATTGCATAGTCATAATTTAGAATAATAATCACTGTTTGCAAAAAAGACAGTTCAATGCATGGCTGAGCGCTTATAGCTTAGAGTAGGCCTAGGCTATAGGCTATATCATATAGCCTACATTTCTTCTTTCTTTGCAGTGGATTCTTTTTGGCTTTTCATAAACAAATATCATGCAATTCTACTACACTTTATATGACTGGAGGCATTAGCCGAATCTTGTTTAAGACGACAAATTGCAGGTAGCCTACTTTGCTGATATTGTCAAACATATCAATAAAATCAATGTTGTCTGTATTAAAGCCTACAAGAAGGGGAGACGCAAATAGTACATGAGGTCCATCTAAACTGGAGGAGGAAATGATTGTCCAAATACAAACTTCTAGTTGCATTGACCCATCAACGATAAAGAGTATGCACAGTGCACACTCACCGGGGAAATGGCCGATGCACTCCGCTGGTGCCAATAAGATAGGCTATACTGTTGTTCACTCAATTAAATTGAGAATTTTAATAACTAAAAGACAGATTACAGTATTTTCATTGACTTCTCTTTACAGCAATAGCCATTTGCTTTCTATACAATGTTTTCCCATGATTATATTTTGAAGTATTGTTATATGCCTGGCTGGGCCTATGCTTTTTGTATAAACAAGAGTAGGCAAATTAGGCTATACACTTTTGGCTATTTAATTCAGTTTACTTTAGGGAAAGTTTAGCTTTCCCCAGTGGTGCAAAGTATTTAAGTAAAAATACTTTTAAGTCGTTTTTTGGGGTATCTGTACTTTACATTACTATTTATATTTTTACTACTTTTACTCCACTACATTCCTAAAGATAATAATGTACTTTTTACTCCTTACATTTTCCCTGATACCCAAAAGTACTTGTTACATTTTGAATGCTTAGCAGGACATGAAAATGGTCTAATTCAAGAGAACATCCCTGGTCATCCCTACTGCCTCTGATCTGGCAGACTCACTAAACACAAATGTGTTGAACTGGGCCGCCCCTGGCTATCCGTAAATGTAAAAAACAAGAAAATCATGTTGTCTAGTTTGCTTAATATTATAAGACATTTTAAATTATTTATACTTTTACTTTTGATACTTAAGTACATTTAAAACCAAATACTTTTAGACTTTTACTCAACCAAAAAAACGTTTTTTTTGCACCTTGTGAAATAATCTCCAAGAATCCAATTGGTGGCTCTAGGGGAATTCAAAAGGCAGATTGAGGACCTTTTCTACTGAATAATGTTTTTTTCTATGATTGCTTTTTCCTTTCCACGTTTTGATTGAATATTGATGTGTATATTGACGTGTACAGTGTATTGATGTGTATACAGGGTTCATCTGTAAAAGAGACCTTGGTCTCAGCATGACTCCCTGTCAACAAAAAAAACAGAAAAAAGGTGAAATCAAAATGTTGTGCATAGCACAGGTGGTCGCCTAAATTCACTGTAATAGTTCATACCCTTGGCCAAATATACATGCTGGCATATGAATGCTAGATTAATAGGCCTATATGATTTAGCATATATTTCTGTCTTCACTGTTCCCTTCTTCTGGCATCTCCACCATCGGAATTACTGGCCTCGCTATTCTCTTTCCCTGTCCTCTCTATTGCTATATTGTTCTTGCACCAGGAATAGCAATAGGCCTATAGTTTGGTCACTTATTTTGAGCAATTTAAAAAAAAACTAACATTCAAAGAGAAGAAACACTCTTGCTTGCTGAATAGAAAATAGTGTAGATCATTATCAATGAACTGGTGGGGAAGATTGAATGACAAGAACATGTAGCTCTGGTGTGACGTGATCGCATAGGCTGGTGGTAATAAACTGAGTAACACTTTATTTGGATAGTTGCAAGTAGATGATTTGTAGATGGTCAATAGATGTTCAATAACTTTCAATAACATTTCAACTAAATATCCACTAACTCTAACCCATTCCTCATGGTTCTAATTATAGCAAGGCTGCCCAATCCCGGTACCTGGAAGTTAATTGCACTCACATGGTGTCACAGGTCTGAATTTGTCTTTGTCGTGCTTTTACACCTGCATTGTTTGGGGTTTTAGGCTGTGTTTCTGTACAGCACTTTGAGATATCAGCTGATGTACGAAGGGCTATATAAATAAATTTGATTTGATTTGATTTGATCTACAGGACCGGAATTGGGCAGCCCTGATTTAAACTAATGTTCTCAAATGGTTCTGAGAACATTAAGAAACCATTTACTTCGGTGTGAATTTCAGTACTTCCACAGAACATTCCACGCAGGTTCAGATTAGGTTTTATTTAATGTCATATCTTTAGTATGTCCTGGGAACATTCTAGCAAGATGGCGCCGATAGACATGGTCACCCAGTTCATGGCTCCTAAGCAACTTTGCAGTATTGTATATTTTTTGTGTGTTATCTCCGTTATTAGCTCAGAACGTCTTTTGCATTATTATATACAGCCGAAAATAACTTTTGGATATTAGAGCCGCGGTAATTCACCAGCATTTCAACCAGAAATATGACTTTACTGAATTGGATCCTCGTACCCCCCCAAGGCAATTCCACTTATCCCAGAGACTGCTCCAAGATGCTGCCGGAGGAGAAGAAGTATTCGAAGTGGACTCTCAGTCCGACTCAGGAGGCGTGCCTACCACCCACCGCTTCTGAGTATGGACAATAAAGTAGAGGAGCTCAGGGCGAAGATCTCCTTCCAGAGAGACAGCAAGGACTGTAACATACTCTGTTTAACGAAATCATGGCTCTCTCCGGATATACTGTCCCCATCCATACTGTCACCTGGGTTCTCACTACGTCACGCAGAAAGGAATAAAGAACACTCCGGGAAAAAGAAAGGCGGAGGTGTATGTTTCATGATCAACTACTCATGGTGTGATTGTGGTAATGTACAGGAACTCAAGTCGTTTTGTTCACCCGACCTAGAATACCTCACAATCAAATGCCGACCACATTACTTCCCAAGAGAATTGTCTTCAGTTATCGTCACAGCCGTGTATATTCTCCCTAAAGCCGATACTGTGACAGCTCTCAAGGAACAACACTGGAGACTGCATATCATGAGGCCTCAATTATTGTACCTGGGTACTTTAATAAAGCAAATCTGAGGAAAAATGTACCAAAGTTTTAATAAACACATCGCCTGCGCCACTCGCGCTTCAAAAGCTCTCGACCATTTTGCTCCTCCCTTCCTATTGGCAGAAACTCAAACAAGAAGAACCCGTGGTAAGGACTATTCAACGCAGGTCTGACCAATCGGAATCCATGCATTAAGATTGTTTTGATCACGTGGACTGGGATATGTTCCGGGTAGCCTCTGAGAATAACATGGACTTATACACTGACACGGTGAATGAGTTTATCAGGAAGTTTATAGGGGATGTTGTTCCCACTGTGACAATTAAAACCTATCCAAACCAAAACCATACATAGATGGCAGCATTCGTGAAAAACTGAAAGCTCAAACCACCACATTTAACTTCTTGCGTCGAGCCATCCCGGATCCGGGATCGTGAATACAGCCTCAAGCTCATTACCATAACGCAACGTTAACTATTCATGAAAATCGCAAATGAAATGAAATTAATCTATTTGCTCTCAAGCTTAGCCTTTTGTTAACAACACTGTCATCTCAGATTTTCAAAATATGCTTCTCAACCATTGCAAAACAAGCATTTGTGTAACAGTATTGATGGCTAACGTAGCATTTAGCATTAGCATTCAGCAGGCAACATTTTCACAAAAACCAGAAAAGCATTCAAATAAAATCATTTACCTTTGAAGAAATTCAGATGTTTTCAATGAGGAGACTCTCAGATAGCAAATGTTCAGTTTTTCCTGAAAGATTATTTGTTTAGGACAAATCGCTCCATTTTCTGCGTCACGTTTAGCTACGAAAAAAAACCTGTATCCAGGATTGTGTAAATCTATCCGCAAGCTCATTAGCATAACACAACGTTAACTATTCATGAAAATCGCAAATGAAATGAAATTAATATATTTGCTCTCAAGCTTAGCCTTTTGTTAACAACACTGTCATCTCAGATTTTCAAAATATGCTTTTGAACCATAGCTAAACAAGCATTTATGTAACAGTATTGATAGCCTAGCATCGTATTATGCCTCTCTTTCATCATGCAACATTTTCCACAAAAACCAGAAAAGCATTCAAATAAAATCATTTACCTTTGAAGAACTTCGGATGTTTTCAATGAGGAGACTCTCAGATAGCAAATGTTCAGTTTTTCCTGAAAGATTATTTGTTTAGGACAAATCGCTCCGTTTTCTGCGTCACGTTTAGCTACGGAAAAAAAACGGTATCCAGGATTGTGTAAATCTATCCGCAAGCTCATTAGCATAACACAACGTTAACTATTCATGAAAATCGCAAATGAAATGAAATTAATCTATTTGCTCTCAAGCCTTTTGTTAACAACACTGTCATCTCAGATTTTCAAAATATGCTTTTGAACCATAGCTAAACAAGCATTTGTGTAACAGTATTGATAGCCTAGCATCGTATTATGCCTCTCTTTCACCATGCAACATTTTCCACAAAAAACAGAAAAGCATTCAAATAAAATCATTTACCTTTGAAGAACTTCGGATGTTTTCAATGAGGAGACTCTCAGATAGCAAATGTTCAGTTTTTCCTGAAAGATTATTTGTTTAGGACAAATCGCTCCGTTTTCTGCGTCACGTTTAGCTACGGAAAAAAAACGGTATCCAGGATTGTGTAAATCTATCCGCAAGCTCATTAGCATAACACAACGTTTACTATTCATGAAAATCGCAAATGAAATGAAATTAATCTATTTGCTCTCAAGCCTTTTGTTAACAACACTGTCATCTCAGATTTTCAAAATATGCTTTTGAACCATAGCTAAACAAGCATTTGTGTAACAGTATTGATAGCCTAGCATCGTATTATACCTCTCTTTCACCATGCAACATTTTCCACAAAAACCAGAAAAGATTTCAAATAAAATCATTTACCTTTGAAGAACTTCAGATGTTTTCAATGAGGAGACTGTTAGATAGCAAATGTTCCGTTTTTACAAAAAGTATTATTTGTGTCGACTAATCGCTCCGTTTTGTTCATCACATTTGGGGAGGGAAAAAATTATATATATATATTAAGTTATTAAAACGCAAACTTTTTTCCAAATTAACTCCATAATATTGACAGAAACATGGCAAACCGATGTTTAGAATCAATCCTCAAGGTGTTTTTCACATATCTATCGACGATAAAATCCATCGTGGCAGTTTACTTTCTCTTCTGAAGAAATGGAACGCGCATGGACCTACAGATTACGCACACAGGACACCGGGCGGGACACCAGGTAAATGTAGTCTCTTATGGTCAATCTTCCAATGATATGCCTACAAACACGTCACAATGCTGCAGACACCTCGGGGAATAGACAGAAACCGCAGGCTCATTCCTGGCGCATTCACAGCCATATAAGGAGACATTGGAACACAGCGCCTTCAAAATCTGGGCCATTTCCTGTTTGAAATTTCATCTTGGTTTCACCTGTAGCATCAGTTCTGTGGCACTCACAGATAATATATTTGCAGTTTTGGAAATGTCAGAGTGTTTTCTTTCCAAAGCTGTCAATTATCATAGTCGAGCATCTTTACATGACAAAATATCTTGTTTAAAACGGGAACGTTTTTTTATCCAAAATTAAAAGAGTGCCTCCTATATCGAAGAAGTTAAGGATCATATCACCTCTACCTTACCCAATACCCTAGACCACATATGTCAGAGTCAAGGCCCGCGGGCCACATCCGGCCCGCAAGAAGGTTTTTTACGGCCCCTGGGATGATCTTGATTTATTATTAGAACCGGCCCGCAGCAAGCCGGCAGCCCGCAGATCTTTTACACGCACCAATACTACATTTCCCACAATGCAAAGGTGACGCACCGAGCAGTAGGCTGCTTCATTTCAATATTTATTGGCACAGCAGTCGTCAGCATCACAGTAAAATTAACTTTCAGATACCCATCAAAAATGGCAAAACGGAAGGTGGATACTGAGAACTGGGGGTTTCAAACAAGGTGGGAGTCGGAGTATATGTTCACGAAGGTAGCTGGAAAACCTGTGTGTCTTCTGTGTGGAGAAAGTGTGGCGGTACTGAAAGAGTATAATCTGAGACGACATTATGAAACGAAACACGCGGACAAAAACAAGAATATGGACATGGAACAAAGGCTACAAAAGGCAGAGGAATTAAAACGAGGCCTCAAATCTCGACAGGCTCTGTTCAAAAAGCCAAATCACAAGGCCAGGCTGCTGTCAAGGCCAGTTTTATTTTGGCAGAAGAGATCGCTAAATCAGCCCGGCCATTTACGGAGGGGGATTTCATCAAAAACTGCATGATTAAAGTTTGTGACGAAGTTTGCCCAGAAAAAGGCAACTCTTTTTAAATGTGAGTCTGAGCAGAAACACCATTGCCGAGAGAGTAGACCAGTTGTCCATCAATCTAAAAGAGCAGCTTGTGAAAAAGGGAAAAGATTTTATTGCATATTCCTTGGCTGTGGATGAGAGCACCGACATTTCTGACATTGCCCAGTTGTCAATTTTCATCCGCGGAGTGGACTCCAACCTAAGCGTGACAGAGGAGTTTTTGGCTTTACGTCCTATGCATGGCACAACTACGGGGCATGATTTGTATGAAGAGGTGTCAAGATGTGTAAATGAGATGGAGCTGCCTTGGGAAAAACTTGTGGGTTTGACAACCGACGGAGCACCTGCGATGTGTGGACACAGGAGCGGACTGGTGGCGAAGATACGGGAAAAGATGCAAGAGGAAAACGCGACAGGTGAGCTGACAGCTTATCATTGTATCATACACCAGGAAGCGTTGTGCGGTAAAGCCTTGAAAATGGAGCATGTAATGAGCATCATCACGCGCACAGTTAACTTTATCAGAGCCAAAGGTTTGAATCACCGCCAGTTCAAGGCATTTCTGACGGAGTTAGAAACGGAGCATGGTGATTTGCCTTATCACACAGAGGTGCGATGGCTAAGCCAGGGAAAGGTGCTTCAAAGATGTTTCGAGCTTCGTGAGGAGATTTGTCTGTTCTTGGACAGCAAAGGGAAAGACACAACACAACTCCGAGACGAAATGTTTCTGTGTGAAATGGCTTTTCTGTGTGACATTACGAGTCATCTGAATGCAATAAACTTGCAGCTGCAGGGTCGGGATCGTGTCATCTCTGATATGTACAGTACAGTGAAGGCATTTAAAACCAAACTGACTCTGTGGGAGACGCAGATGCGGAAAGAAAATTTGAGCCACTTTCCCAGCTGCCAGACCATGAAAGAGAAGCTCTCTACCAGTGCGTTCCCGAGCACACAGTTGGCTGATAAAATAGGTATGCTTGCCGCTGACTTTCGACGCCGATTTGCTGACTTTGAAGCACAAAAAAGCAGGTTGGAACTGCTCGGTAACCCATTTGCTGTTGACGTGGAAAGCTCACCACCAAACCTCCAAATGGAGTTGATTGACCTCCAATGCAATGATGCACTGAGGGCAAAATATGCGGCAGTGGGTGCTGCGGAGTTCGCCCGTTTCCTCCCGGCACAATGCCCCAGCTGCGCATCCAGGCTGCTCAAACGTTGTCTATGTTTGGCAGCACATACCTGTGTGAACAACTGTTTTCTTTGATGAACCTGAACAAAACATCACACAGAAGTCGACTTACTGCTGAACACCTCCACTCAATTCTGAGGATTTCTTCAGCTCAGAGCCTTACCCCGAACATTGATGAACTTGTGGAAAAGATGGGACACCACCAAGTATCACCCTCAACCTCAAACAAGTGAACATTACTGTGCAATCACATATTTAGAGTTTTTACTCAGTTCAAGTTTAAAAGTTAAAATTTAATATTTGTTTTCACTGCATGTTACTTCTCCTTAAACAAAGTGTTGTTTTTGATTAATAGATTTTTGCACTTTATTTTTTGTATTTCAATCCAATTATATTTTAAAAATATTTCAGTTGAGTGGATGATAGAAAATTGCTATTATTGTTTTTTCTTTGAAGTAAATTTAGCCCACTTTTGCTAAAATAGAAAATATAGTCTACTGATGGTGCCTTGAATACCGGTTTCTTTCATTTAATGTTCATGTTATGGGGATATTTATATAAAGGAAATTTGTCTTTTGTGTCTGTTGAAAATTAAAGATTACTGACAGAGCCATAAGAAAATATTGCTTTATTTATCTGATCATATTGTAATATATTTGTTAGGTTTTCAGTAGGTTCAATTAGGTTCACTAGACTATATGCGTCATTTAAAAATTTTTCAATGAACATTCGAACAGTCCGGCCCTCGTCTTGTAGCTGATTTTTTTATTTGGCCCTCCGTCCATTTGACTTTGACACCCCTGCCCTAGACCCACTGCAATTTGCATACCGCCCCAATAGATCCACGGGCAACAGCAACACCCTGAAATCCACCCTGTGCAACTGGGTCCTGGTCTTCTGGACGGGTTGTCCTCAGGTGGAGAAGGTAGGCAGCAACACCTCCATTATACTGATCATCAACACAGGGCCCCCACAAGGGTGCATACTCAGCCCACTCCTGTACTCCCTGTTCACCCATGACTGCGTGGCCACGCACGTCTCCAACTCAATCATCAAGTTTGTAGATGACACCGCAATGGTAGGCCTGATTACCAACAATGACGAGACAGCCTACAGGGAGGAGGTGAGGGCCAGTTATGCCATATGGCAATTGCCAGTTGTAACACTTTAAAAATCCAACAGGTGGCGAATCCGCTCCACCTTGGTTTTTCATATTGGAAATGTAACCCAAGTCAACATCCAAGAGCAAAATTGAAAAAAAATGATTTTTTTGTCAAAAACTTATCACCCCTTAAAAAAGTGCTTTCTGGACCGTAATTTTGTCAATTACACATGTGTAAGAACTGTATGAATATACTTCTGTCCAATTTTATTATCATAATTTTATTTTTATTTTTTACATGCGCATAAGGAATATGTTTTGTCTATTTTCAATATGATTTCATAGGAAGTCAAAAGTCAAAAGTCAAAAATGTCAAAACTTTGTAAAAAACTTCACACACCCTTAAAAAAGTGCTTTCTGGACCGTTTTTCGAATTTTGTGTCAATTACACACGTATAAGAACTGTATCAACATTATTTTTTTTATTTTTTTAAACTTGTGCATAAGGCATGTTTTGTCCATTTACAATATGATTTCATAGGAAGTCAAAAGTCGAAAATGTGAACTTTAAAAAAAAAACGTATCACCCTCGTACAAAAGTGCTTTCTGGACCGTTTTTTGAAATTGTTTCTATTTTATGTCAATTAATCATGTGTAAGAACTGTATGACTATGCTTTTGTAAAATGTTATTATCATAATTTTTTTTTTTTTTACTTGTGCATAAGGAATATGATATGTCCATTTGCAATATGATTTCATAGGAAGTCAAAAGTCAAAGTCAAAAGTCACTTTTTTGGGGCCAAATGCCATAAGAAATTTGACATGCTCAAAAATCCTGCCGAAATGCAAAATTGACTGGCCTGATGAACTCGGAGGTCTGGATTTGGAGTCACACTCAAAATTAAAGTAGAAAACCACACTACAGGCTGATCCAACTTTGATGTAATGTCCTTAAAACAAGTCAAAATGAGGCTCAGTAGTGTGTGTGGCCTCCACGTGCCTGTATGACCTCCCTACAATGCCTGGGCATGCTCCTGATGAGGTGGCGGATGGTCTCCTGAGGGATCTCCTCCCAGACCTGGACTAAAGCATCCGCCAACTCCTGGACAGTCTGTGGTGGGTGGAGCGAGACATGATGTCCCAGATGTGCTCAATTGGATTCAGGTCTGGGGAACGGCGGGCCAGTCCATAGCATCAATGCCTTCCTCTTGCAGGAACTGCTGACACACTCCAGCCACATGAGGTCTAGCATTGTCTTGCATTAGGAGGAACCCAGGGCCAACCGCACCAGCATATGGTCTCACAAGGGGTCTGAGGATCTCATCTCGGTACCTAATTGCAGTCAGGCTACCTCTGGCGAGCACATGGAGGGCTGTGCGGCTCCCCAAAGAAATGCCACCCCACACCATGACTGACCCACCGCCAAACCGGTCATGCTGGAGGATGTTGCAGGCAGCAGAACATTCTCCATGGTGTCTCCAGACTCTGTCACGTCTATCACGTGCTCAGTGTGAACCTGCTTTCATCTGTGAAGAGCACAGGGCGCCAGTGGCGAATTTGCCAATCTTGGTGTTCTCTGGCAAATGCCAAACGTCCTGCACGGTGTTGGGCTGTAAGCACAACCCCCACTTGTGGATGTCAGGCCCTCATACCATCCCCATGGAGTCTGTTTCTGACCGTTCAAGCAGACAAATTCACATTTGTGGCCTGCTGGAGGTCATTTTGCAGGGCTCTGGCAGTGCTCCTCCTGCTCCTCCTTGCACAAAGGTGGAGGTAGCGGTCCTGCTGCTGGGTTGTTGCCCTCCTACGGCCTCCTCCACGTCTCCTGATGTACTGGCCTGTCTCCTGGTAGCGCCTCCATGCTCTGGACACTACGCTGACAGACACAGCAAACCTTCTTGCCACAGCTCGCATTGATGTGCCATCCTGGATGAGCTGCTCTACCTGAGCCACTTGTGTCGGTTGTAGACTCCGTCTCATGCTACCACTAGAGTGAAAGCACCGCTAGCATTGAAAAGTGACCAAAACATCAGCCAGGACGCATAGGAACTGAGAAGTGGTCTGTGGTCACCACCTGCAAAACCACTCCTTTATTGGGGGTGTCTTGCTAATTGCCTATAATTTCAACCTGTTGTCTATTCCATTTGCACAACAGCATGTGAAATTTATTGTCAATCAGTGTTGCTTCCGAAGTGGACATTTTGATTTCACAGAAGTGTGATTGACTTGGAGTTACATTGTGTTGTTTAAGTGTTCCCTTTATTTTTTTTTGAGCAGTGTATTATCGAATAGATATTTGAAAAACACCCTGAGGATTGATTATAAAAAACGTCTGACATGTTTCTGTGGACATTATGGATATAATTTTGAACTTTTGTCTGCGTTGTCGTGACCGCTCTTTCCGGTGGATTCCTGGACATAACGCATCAAACTAACGGAGGTATTTGGGTATAAAAAATATATTTATGGAACAAAAGGAACATTTGTTGTCTAACTGGGAGTCTCGTGAGTGAAAACATCCGAAGATCATCAAAGGTAAACGATTAATTTGATTGCTTTTCTGATTTTCGTGACCAAGTTACCTGTTGCTCAGTGTACTTATTGTTTTGTAGAGCGATCGATAAACTTACACAAACGCTTGTATTGCTTTCACTGTAAAGCATAATTTCAGGTGGATTAACAAAAGGCTAAACTGTGTTTTGCAATATTGCACTTGTGATTTCATGAATATGAATATAGTAATATTATTTGACTGTGGCGCGTTGCTGATGACAATTATCCCGGATCCGGTATGGGTGGTTCAGAGAGGTTAACAAGAAATTTGTGACCAAGTTACCTGTACTGGTTAAAAAACTCTACCCCAGAATACTGCCCCTTCTGGAGGAATTCGGCACCCATATAAACCATGATAAATTTTTGTCAAAAGTTGCTAATATATGCAATTAAAAATTGTTATCGAATAGGAAACACTCTAAAGCTTATAAAACCGTTTAAATTTTGTCTCTAGCTAAAGCAGAAGTCTCAGGGCATGCATTCTCCCAAAGTCTCTCTTGTAATGGGAAAAGTTGCCATCACTTTGACGTCACTGTATACACACTTCCCAAAGAGCTATAACCATGGAAACACGTTCTATGTCTTCAGCGTGAAGCCTGCTTTCGATGAGGCCTGTAACTGTGAGAATCACGTGCTCACGAGACGTTCAGCGTGACCAAACGTCCCGGTGACGCACAAAAAAAGTTTCACCAATGGGAGATTGGAGATTTCTCTCTCTTTCTCCCAGGACAGACTGAACAACGTGTGCTAATCTGTTCGCCCTCACGATTGCTGTAGACCTTTATAACATGCTAAGGCTTAATTATAAACATAGTTTGACAAGTTTACTCGAAATATAATGTATACTTTCGACGTTTTGGTGCGCAGCCACTTGAAATTTGCATACATTTCGACCGAAAAGTGTCTAGTTTGAGAACGGAAAGACACAGAGTTGCAAACTGAACGCTAACTTGGTGAGTATTAACCCTTCCACGTCTTCTGAAGCAAGAACAGCCATGGTAAGGGAATATTTACGTCTTCATTTTGGGTTTCTGCCGACTCCATGATAGAGGAGTCAGCATGCTAAATGAGAGCGCCGACTCTCTATTATAGCCTAGTAAACGCCAAATGTAACGTTAAAAATAATTGTAACATAGCAATTGCATTTAGAAGAAGTTTATCTTGCCATACATATGTAAAACATGCATATTTAGTCAAAGTTTATGATGTGTATTCCTTGTTAGCTGACGTTATCTGCCGGAGCTATTTATTTCTCCTGACATTGCAGTAGCATTTTTTGAACGATGCATAATTGTAAACAGAGATTTATGGATATATATTGCATATTATTGAAAAAAAATGAATGTACTGTGTAACATGTTATATTACTGTCATCTGATGAAGATTTCAAAAGGTTAGTGAAATTATTTTTCTTTTAATCCTGCGTTTGTTGATTGCATATTTTTTCCTACTTGGCTAAGCTAATGAGGTATGTATGCAGTGGTGGTTGGACATAAATATGTGCTATGTTTTCGCCGTAAAACATTTTAGAAATCTGACTTGCTGGGTAGATAAATAACTTCTTTATCTTTCATTTGAGCCATTTTTCAAGCGATTCTGTGGAGGTTAAATATTTTTAGGATTATTTCTTGCGTTCCCTGCGCCACATTACAGCTCAGGGGGGGTGGGGTGAGTTCCCAAAGGGGAACTAGTAGCTCTAAACTAAGTGTATGTAAACTTCCGATTTCAACTGTAGGTCTTTATGTTAAGTTGTCTTTCATGGTTACAGCCAGGATCGAACCTAAGTGTATGTAAACCTCCGATTTCAACTGTAGGTCTTTATGTTAAGTTGTCTTTCATGGTTACAGCCAGGATCGAACCTAAGTGTATGTAAACCTCCGACTTTAACTGTAGGTCTTTATGTTAAGTTGTCTTTCATGGTTACAGCCAGGATCGAACCTAAGTGTATGTAAAACCTCCGATTTCAACTGTAGGTCTTTATGTTAAGTTGTCTTTCATGGTTACAGCCAGGATCGAACCTAAGTGTATGTAAACCTCCGACTTCAACTGTATAACTCTTTATTTGTATTTTGCATTTTGAATTCAATGTAATGTCTTATATTGTTCTTGTCTATACTTTGTCATGTATTTGTATGTTTTATGTGGACCCCAGGACAAGTAGCTGCTGCATGTGCTGTAGCTAATGTGAATCCTAATAAACTAACCAAAACGGATGCTGTTTATAGGACCTTTACTTTATCAGGGCGTCATATTGAGACCCTGGTCTCTTTTACAGATGAGCCCTGAAGAACAGAAATTACTTAAAATGCACAAATCAAAAAAAAAAAATACAAAATGCAAGTAGAAAGAAAAACAACGGTCATAAAAAACAAACACATTCATCAGTAATAATGTCCTCAATCAGTTTCTGAATTGACCTAATGCAGTGGAGGCTGCTGAGGGGAGAACGGGTCATAATAATGGCTGGAACAGAGCAAATGGAATGGCATCAAACACAAGGAAACCATATATTTGATACCATTCCACTTATTCCGCTCCCGAACTGTGCAATGTAGTAGGGAGTTGTAGTTTCCAACAGGCCAAAAATATTCTACATAGTTTAGTGCAGAAAATGTGGTAATTCACTGCAATGACCATAATCCATTGTGAGGTCTGTGGGTTTCTTTTATGCCTGCTATGTTTGATTTATTATTATTTATTTGTATTTTTTTTTACCTTTACCTCTTTTTGTGGTATCCAATTGGTAGTTACAGTCTTGTCTCATCGATGCAACTACGGACTCGGGAGAGGTGAAGGATGAGAGCCATGCATCCTCCAAAACACGACCCAACTAATGACACTGCTTCTTGACACAATGCCCGCTTAACCCAGAAGCCAGCCACATCAATGTATCAGAGGAAACACAGTACACCTGGCAACCGTGTCAGCGTGAATGCGCCCGGCCCGCCACAGGAGTCACTAGAGCAAGGACATCCCTGCCGGCCAAACCCTCCCCTAACCCAGATGATGCTGGGTCAATTGTGCGCCACCCCATGGCTCTCCCGGTCGCAACCAGCTGCAACAGAGCCTGGATCTCTAGTGGCACAGCTAACAACTGCAATGCAGTGCCCCAGACAACTGCGCTACTCGGGAGGCCTATGCCTGCCTGCTATGTTAGGATAGTGTGGGGAAGACCCGAAGAGCAAGAGAAGAGACAGAAGATGAGAATGCAAGATTGAGAGGCATAAAGAGCAGTTGCTTCATGAGATATCGCTACCTGAAAATACATGATCTAAGTGATTGATAGTTGGTATTCAGCAGTCATAAAAGTATGTAGCCTAGTGGTTAGAGCGTTGTGCCAGTAACCGAAAGGTTGCTGGATTGAATCCCTGAGCTGACAAGGTAAAAATCTGTTCTGCCCCTGAGCAAGGCAGTTAACCCACTGGACGCTGAATACGTGGATGTCGATTATGGCAGCCCCCCGCACCTCTATGATACAGAGGGGTTGGGTTAAATGCGGACGACACATTTCAGTTACTTTGAAGAACTACGAAAATAGGGATTTTGTCAGACAGCGTAGGCAGCAGCTCTATGGAGATGATGACTTGGAATGAAATAACAAAGTCATCAAATTAAACAGATCTAATATATACAACAGCTGAAATATTTTATTAAAGTCAATAAATGATGGTTAATGGGCAGTAATGGGCATTCACTATCATCATGCGACTTGTATTAATTGCTTTGTTCTGTGTTGTTACAGCATTCAACCCACATAATGCATTCGTGTAATTAAAAGAAATGATCAAACAGAAATGGAACCGACCTCAAAAAGCACTAATCGCTCAGCACCAAAAAGTGTTCCTGGAGCTGTCCCCATAGGAGAACAATTTTTGGTTCGAGGTAGAACCCTTTTTGGTACCAGGTTGTACTATTTTGGGTTTCATGTGGAACCTTCGGTGTAAAGGTTTCTACATGGAATTCAAAATTGTTCTACCTGGAACCAAAAAGTCTTCTTCAAATGGTTCTTCTGTGGAGACAGCTGAAGAACCCTTTTAGGTTCTAGATAGCACCTTTTTCCCCCTAAGAGTGTAGTAATGATGTTAGGTACAGTGTGAGTTTTTTATCCATGAAAACGTTAGCAATGTATCAACCTAAGTGACATCAAAGAGGGTCCACCAACTTTCTGGTAGAGAATGCAGTAATGAGTACTAAAACTGCCGCCAACGAGTACGACAAACTGCATCTGACGGCTTTAATTAATGAAGTGGTAGTTGCGTTCATATAGAGGATGTCGCCATAGTCTAGGACCGATAGGAACGTTAACTGAATCTGCTTTCTACTCTTTAGCACGAGGCATGAGCTATTTCTATAGAAGAAGACCATTTTTATTCTATGTTGTCAATGTTATTTAATTACCTTCAAATAACCTATCATTTCCATTATTAGAGCGTAACACTTACAAGAAAATTTTCAGAGGACCAGAGTAAAACATTTTCAGAACCTCCCTGCAACCTAGAAATTAACAATCCCAGAACAAACAAAATGTTCAGGTAAAAAAAGAAAAATGTTTTAGCTGTCAGGAAACTTTCAGTGCACCTGAGTGCATCATCTAACGGAGAAACAATCACAAGTGACAATATTCTGTGTAGATTTGAATAACGTTCTCTGGTGAGGCGAGACAATGCAGTATCGGCTACAGCCTCATTTATTACATTTAAAAAAAAAATGTTTTAACCAATATGTAATGGACTTTGGGTCAACTGATACTTTGTTACAAAGAATAGCAACGGTCATTGCAACCAAATACTTCATAGCCAAATAGAAACTGAACCCTGACTTAGGCTTACTTCCACTCTTTCCACACAGTCCTACATGTCAAACATGTGTATCAAGGACATCTAATTCACATACAGTATACACATAGTCCCCCTGTGGGTATCCATTGAATTCATGTCCAGTTTCTATCCTAAACAATCATTTGTTAGGATTTTTCTTAAATGCTGTACAGTATATACCCAAACCACATGGTTTGCTACATTGAGGATGTGATAAAAAAAAAGTGAAATATGAACAAAAAAGATGAGCATTTAATTATGTGTCTGAGCACGTTTAAAAGCAGGCTTTGTAGTAATGGCAAGTGGACAGGACATATTTTTCACCACAGCAATATCTTCCAATTGATAGTACCCATACTACATCTAAAATAACTTGCCTGTCGCTGTCAACCTTTTGGGAATATGTATGGTAAAAAAAAAAGAAAGGACCATTCTATTCTTCTAAGCACAATGTCATATGAGTGTGGGAGTACAGCTCTAATGAATAGTTATTTTTAAGGTCACAGGGGAGGCCTTTTATCATGGAACTTGCTACAAGAAATCTGCCACTTGCCAATGTGTGATCATTATTGCAAACCTTTCTTTTTAAGTTAGTGTGTTAAGCTTTACAACCTTTTTTTTTTGTTGTACATAAAAGTACAGATCAGAATCCAGAATATGCTCATTTGTGAATATCTTGAGCAAAATGCAGAGAAAAGAGAATGAAAGCTCTTGATCTGACATAAGCCCTGAGTTCTACACTCTACCCCCCTGCCAGCCATTCTCACAACCTATACTTTGTTGTATATTAGCAGCTATTGTTGTTCTCTGGGGTTGTTTCTGGTGTGCAGTGTGGAACATCAACCCTCTGGCTCCAACAACTTGCCACTGTATCCTCAAAACTCTCAATTAGTGTCTTTTCATTTATTTATTTTTAAACATTTTACAATAAACACATTTTCCAAAAAACAAAAACATACATAGATAAAAACAGAAACAACGTACCATTTACATACATTTCCACAAACATTTATGGCTGGGGGGCAGTATTGAGTAGCTTGGATGAATAAGGTGCCTAAAGTAAACAGCCTGCTCCTCAGTCTCAGTTGCTAATATATGCATATTTTTATTAGTATTGGATAGAAAACACTCTAAAGTTTGTAAAACCGTTTGAATGATGTCTGTGAGTATAACAGAACTCATATAGCAGGCAAAATCCTGAGTTGAAATCAAAACAGGAAGTGAGAAATCTGAGCTTTGTATGTATTCACCAGAGTCCCCAATGAAATCCCCTTGAGATATTAATGATGTTGCACTGCCTAGGGCTTCCACTAGATCTCAACCAATGATATACATTTTAATGAGACTTCTATGGTGTTGTGAGAGTGAATGGGAGCAGAATGTATCAGGTGTCTATCAAGCAGCCATTTTCTGATCACGCTTATTCCTCATGGTACCCACTTGCGTTCCATTGCCCACGAAGACAAGAAGGAATACTCCGGTTGGAACTTTATTGAAGCTATATGTTAAAAACATCCTAATGATTTATTCTGTACTTAGTTTGAAATGTTTCTTCGACCTGGAATATAACTTTTAGAAGTTTTTGTCCGGTGTAACGCTGACCAGAATGAGCGTTTGGATATGTATACCAAACGCGCTAACAAAATAAGGTATTTGGACATAAATAACGGATATTATCGAACAAAACAAACATTTATTGTGGACCTGGGATTCCTGGAGTGCTTTCTGATGTAGATCATCAAAGGTAAGGGAATATTTATCATGTGGTTTCTTGTTTATGTTGACGCCATCGTTGTGGCTGTGGTGATTTTTTAAACTTCTGAGCGCCGTCTCAGATTATTGCATGGGTTTCTTTTTCAGTAAAGTTTTTTTTAAAACTGACACAGCGGTTGCATTAAGGAGAGGTATATCTATAATTCCATGTGTATAACTTGTATTATCATCTACATTTATGATGAGTATTTCTGTTGAATCGATGTGGCTATGCAAAATCACTGGATGTTTTTGGAACTAAGTGAATGTAACGCGGAAATGTAAACTCAGATTTTTTGATATAAATATGAACTTTATCAAACAAAACATGCATGTACTGTGCAACATGAAGTCCTATGAGTGTCATCTGATGAAGATTATCAAAGGTTAGTGATTAATTTTATCTCTATTTGTGCTTTTCTTCTCTCTCTCTCTTTGGCTGGTAAAATTGGCTGTGTATTTTAGGGAGGTGTTGGTGACCTAACATAATCGTTTGTGGTGCTTTCCCCGTAAATCCTATTTGAAATCGGACACTGTGGTGGGATTAACAACAAGACTACCTTGAAAACAATATAAGATACATGTATGTTTGAGGAATTTTAATCATGAGATTTCTGTTCTTTTGAATATGGCGCCCTGTACTTTCACTGGTTGTTGTCATATCTCTCTCGTTAACGGGATTGCAGCCATAAGAAGTTTTTTAACGACATCCCACTTGCTCAGATCCACATGTTCCCACAGTATCTACACTCAATGTTGTTTCTAATACTTGTAAGACTCTGGCCAATTGACTTCAAATTGTGTTATGTTGTTTCTGTCTATAGCAAGATTAGATTTACATTTTTTTATAATAACGCATCAGATTCTTCCATTCGCATCACGCTGGAGTATCATCAGTATTAAAGTAATAGCTTCTTCAATATAAGTGACGAAAATCATATTGTCCAACCACAGGAGGCTGGCTCATAATAATGGCTGAAACGGAGCGAATGTAATGTCACCAAACACATGGAAACCATGTACAGTGGCATGCAAATGTATTTACCCCCCTTGGCATTTTTCCTATTTCGTTGCCTTGATGGACAAAAAGCCCAATTTTAGTCTCATCTGACCAGAGTACCTTCTTCTATATGTTTGGGGAGTCTCCCACATGCCTTTTGGCAAACACTTTGGCTTTTTTTCTGGCCACTCTTCCGAAATGCCCAGCTCTGTCTAACGTACGGCTTAAAGTGGTCCTATGGACAGATACTCCAATCTCCGCTGTGGAGCTTTGCAGCTCCTTCAGGGTTGTCTTTGGTTTCTTTGTAGCCTCTCTGAATAATGCCATTCTTGCCTGGTCTGTGAGTTTTGGTGGGCGGCCCTCTCTTGGCAGGTTTGTTGTGGTGCCATATTCCTTCCATTTTTTAATAATGGATTTAATGGTGCTCCAAGGGATGTTCAAAGTTTCACATATTTTTTTAGAACCCAACCCTGATCTGTACTTCTCCACAACTTTGTCCCTGACCTGTTTGGAGAGCTCCTTGGTCTTCATAGTGCCTCTTGCTTAGTGGTGTTGCAGACTCTGGGACCCTTCAGAAGATGTGTGTGTGTATATATACTGAGATCATATGACAGATCATGTGACACTTAGATTACACACAGGTGGACTATTTTTAACTAATTATGTGACTTCTGAAGGTAATTGGTTGCACCTGATCTTATTTAGGTGCTTCATTGTAAAGGGGGTGATGCACACACCACTTTTCCGTTTAACATTTTGTGAAACAAGTCATTTTTTTATTTCGTGCTTATTTAAGCTAAGGGGCACAATTTATATGTTTGGAAAAATAACGTTCCCAAAGTAAACAGCCTATTTCTCAGGTCCAGAAACTAGAATATGGATATAATTGACAGATTAGGATAGAAAAATAAAGTTTCCAAAACTGTCACAATATTGTCTGGGTATAACAGAACTGATATTGCAGGTGAAAACCTGAGGAAAATCAAACCAGGAAGTGGCTTCTATTTTGAAAGCTCCTTGTTCCATAGCCTGCCTTCACTCCATTTAAAGGTATATCAACCAGATTCCCTTTCCTATTGCTTTCTCAAGTTGTCAACAGTCTTTAGACATAGTTTCAGGATTTTATTTTGAAAAAATGAGCGAGAAAGATAACATGGCGTCAGGTGTTCGCACGAGTTTTGCTTGTGCTACAGAGCTTGGGCAGCCAATGTGTCTCCCTTTCCTACTGAAAAAGAGACAGTGCCGGTTGATATATTATCGATTATATATTTTAAAAATAACCTGAGGATTGATTATAAAAAACATTTGACATGTTTCTGTGGACATTACGGATACTATTTGGAATTTTCGTCTGCGTTGTCGTGACCGCTCGAGCCTGTGGATTTCTGAACATACCGCGCCAAACAAACTGAGGTATTTTGGATATAAAATAATCCTTATGGAACAAAAGGAACATTTATTGTGTAACTGGGAGTCTCGTGAGTGAAAACATCCGAAAATCATCAAAGGTAAGCGATTCATTTGATTGCTTTTCTGATTTTCGTGACCAAGCTACTTTGATGCTAGGTGTTCATAATGTTCATAATGTTTTGTCTAGTGATCGATAAACTTACACAAACGCTTGGATTGCTTTCGCTGTAAAGCATATTTTCAAAATCTGACACGACAGGCGGATTAACAAAGCGCTAAACTGTGTTTTGCTATATTGCACTTGTGATTTCATGAATAAAAATATTTTTAGTAATATTATTTGAATGTGGCGCTCTCTGCAATTCAGAGGTTGTTGATGACAATTATCCCGCTAACGGGATGGGTAGCATCAAAAAGTTAAGATAGTGAGGAAGGCATTTAAAAAAATAACCAGGCATCCTCTACTGACGGGATGAGGTCAATATCCTTCCAGGATACACATGCCCAATTAGAAAGGCCTGCTCGCTGAAGTGTTTCAGGGAGCATTTGACAGTGATGAGTGGTGGTCGCTTGACCGCTGACCCATTACAGATGCAAGCAATGAGGCAGTGATCGAAAACAGCAGAGGTGTATTTAGAGGGCAAGTTGGTTAGGATGATACCTATGAGGGTGCCCGTGTTTACGGATTTGGGGTGGTACCTGGTAGGTTCATTGATAATTTGTGTAAGATTGAGGGCATCAAGCTTAGATTGTAGGATGACTGGGGTGTTAAGCATGTTCCAGTTTACGTCACCTAGCAGCACGAGCTCTGAAGATAGATGGGGGGCAATCAGTTCACATATGGTGTCCAGAGCACAGCTGGGGGCAGAGGGTGGTCTATAGCAGGCGGCAAACGGTGAGAGACTTGATTTTAGAGACGTGGATTTTTAAAAGTAGAAGTTCAAATTGTTTGGGTACAGACCTGGATAGTATGACAGAACTCTGTAGGCTATCTCTGCAGCAGATTGCAACACCGCCCCCTTTGGCCATTCTATATTGTCTGAAAATGTTGTAGTTAGGGATGGAGGTTTCAGAGTTTTTGATGGTCTTCCTAAGCCAGGATTCAGACACGGCTATGACATCCAGGTTGGCAGAATAAGCAGTGAATAAAACAAACTTAGGGAGGAGGTTTCTAATGTTAAAACTTCTTAAGGCTGCAAGCCCGTTAACAGGATCGATATGACAACAGCCAGTGAAAGTGCAGCGCGCCTTATTCAAACAACAGGAATCTCATAATTAGAGTTCCTCAAGCACACAAGTATTTCACACCATTTTAAAGATATACTTCTTGTTAATCCCACCAGTGCCCGATTTCAAAATGCTTTACAGCGAAAGCACCACAAACAATTATGTTAGGTCACCGCCAAATCACAGAAAAACACAGCCAAAGACAGGAGTCACAAAAGCAGAAATAGAGATAAAATGAATCACTAACCTTTGATGATCTTCATCAGATGACACTCATAGGACTTCATGTTACACAATACATACGTTTTGTTCAATGAAGTTCATATTTATATCCAAAAACCTCAGTTTACATTGGCGCCATGTTCAGAAAATATCCAGAGAAATTGCAGAGAGCCACATCAAATAACAGAAATACTCATCATAAACTTTGATGAAAGATACATGTTTTACATAGAATTAAACATAAACTTGTTCTTAATGCAACCGCTGTGTCAGATTTCAAAAAAGCTTTACGGAAAAAGCAAACCATGCAATAATCTGAGGTTGGCACTCAGAGCCCAATCAAGACAAATATATTGTGCAGTCAACAGAAGTCAGAAATAACATTATAAATATTCACTTACCATCAGAATGCACTAATGTAATGTCCATCATTTATGTCCAAATAGCTACTTTTGTCACGAAGCACGTTCACTAAAAGCGGTCAAAATGTCATGTTCCGTAACAGTCAGTAGAAACATGTCAAACGAAGTATTGAATCAATCTTCCTTTTTCTTCAGAAGTGCGATGGAACAGAGCTCATTCTCACATGAATGCGCATGGTCAGCGCATGTTCAGGTCATGATAGACCTTACTCAATCCACTCTCATTCGGCCCCACTTCACAGGAGAAGCGTCAGACAAGGTTCTAAAGACGGTTGACATCTAGTGGAAGCCGTAGGAAGTGCAAAATGACCCATATCCCACTGTGTATTAGCAACTGGGACTGAGAAGCAGGCAGTTTCCTCTGGGCACCTTTTCATCCAAGCTACTCAATACTGCCCCTGCAGGCATAAGCAGTTTTAACATGCATGAAACCAAGGCTATTACGGTTACAGAAGTCATCAAAAGAGAGCGCCTGGGGAATAGGAGTGGAGCTAGGAACTGCAGGGCCTGGATTCACCTCTACATCACCAGAGGAACAGTGGAGGAGTAGGATAAGAGGACGACTAAAAGCTATGAGAATTGGTAATTTAGGACGTCCGGAACAGAGAGTAAAAGGAGGTTTCTGGGGGCTATAAAATAGCTTCAAGGTATAATGTACAGACAAAGGTATGGTATGATGTGAATACAGTGGAGGTACAGTGGAGGCATTGAGTGATGATGAGAGAGATATTGTCTCTAGAAACATCATTGAAACCAGGTGATGTCATCGCAAGTGTGGGTGGTGGAACTGAAAGGTTGGATAAGGTATAATGAGCAGGGCTAGAGGCTCTACAGTGAAATAAGCCAATAAACACTAACCAGGACAGCAATGGATAAGGCATATTGACATTAAGGAGAGGCATGCTTAGTCGAGTGATCATAAGAGTCCAGTGAGTAGTGAGGTTGGTTGGGGTCACAGCGATTCAGACAGCTAGCCGGGCCATCGGTAGCAAGCTAGCATAGGATGGAGGTCTGTTTTTAGCCACCTCGTGCGTTTCCGTCGGTAGATTAGTGGGGTTCCGTGTGGTAGAGGGGATCAATCAAATTGGCAAAATAGATATAGATATAGTGACCTAAGAAAAATTGTCCGATAGACCTATTCAGATAGCAGCCGATAAGACAGCTAACAATTAGCGGGCTGCAGATGGGCGTTCAGGTAACGTCGCGACGTAGGGGCCAGTTGGATAACTAGTCCAGTCGTGAAGGCCCGGTGGGGCTCCTTTGTGCTGTGTGTGAAGATGAGAGAGAAGATAGTCATTGTATTCTTAAAAAGTATACCTGATGCACTTATCTAGAAAAGTTCTTGAAATATATGGTATATTATTGCTCCCGAGTTGATGCAATAAAAAATATTTAGCACCTTGGGATTGAGAAAAGCACTATTGGCAGATTCAGAATTAGGAAATATATTCCTTTTTTTAAGTGTTTTGATTTAAGCACTTCTTAGTAGTTGGTATTCAGACTTACCATATGCAGGTGCATAGTGGACTTTGTAGGTGTGGCTTCCTTGTAAACCCTCCCTTTTGCTGGCCAACAGATCTTCTTGTGGAGTTATCATTGGGTAGGGTTTTCAGTACATTTATCTAAAGCCATCCCTTCAAATACGTTATACTTTCATTCAAATTTTCTCAGACTCACTAGAATATATAATCGAGCGAACGGGTTCAGAATAGAGATCAATGAAAGAAAGCCATCTAAATACACAAACAGTCATCTCCTTTTCAGCACCAATTGGTAGATTAAAATTACTCTGATCTTGTAGACTATTTAAGGTTAGGAAAGAATTTATGAATCATACATAAAACAGTGTTGGAGAGCCTTCACACACAAAATATATTGGTTAATCAAATATACAGTGGCTTGATTCAACTCCAGCAAATTCTGAAACCATAGGCCTTCAATTCCAATTCTGAATAACCGAAAGACCTGCAATGTTGACATGCTTTCAGTTTGCTGATATATGACTGGTTTCACATTTGTATCCAGTGATCATAAGGTAAAATAGATCTAAAACCATTTTCATTTGCATTTACAGTCCCATTATCCAGACAGATTACTAATTTACCTAGTGCTTATCAATTTGTAAATTGCAGTGCATGAAGATTGGTGGAGGGAACCAACAGTTTGCTCAACCTTGTTCATGGTTTCCTCGCTCGTAAAGGTGGTGGAATTATGAGGGAATTAAGTCAATGTCAGAATACAGCCTATCTGTAGACACACCCCTGCCACACCTCCATTTCTATCATCTCCACCGCAAACAAATAACTAACTGGTACATGCTTTACCTCATGCTTTAGTTAAAGGTGAGAACACGAGTAGAGAGAAAAGTGCATAAGAAGATAATGAAGTTCCATTTACACAACTCTGGTCTGAATTTTCCCCATAAAGAATGATTGACAGATACTGCGTCATTAACTGAGTCAATATAACGTTTGTTGAGATATTCCCTAATTAAATAAAAACATTTCTAAAGAGCATCATTCCAACACCATACTGTAATACTTACTGCCACATCTTCTCACCTGCATTCTGTCTCTTCAGTTCCTCCACCTCACTCTCACTGGCTGTCACCCTGGTCCCCATGGATGACAGTACTGCTGCTGGGATTGTACCCAATAAAAACACATGATACATTTTTCATTTCTGATGGTTAATGTTAACACAACAACATATTAAAAAAACAACACTATTTACAGTTGGTCAATATCGATTCACCACTATAGCTACTAAGATTGGGAAAAACTATATTACTTGCATTCTGTCTCATCAGTTCTTCCATCTCTTTCTCACTGTTTGTCAGCTTGGTCCCCGTGGTTGACAGTTCTGTTGCTTGTGCTGGACAACAATAAATAAGTAAAACATTGCAAGGCTGAAGTCTTGGTCATCCTGATGTTCAAAGTTTGGATATTTTTTTATAACCCAACCCTGATCTGTACTTCTCCACAACTTTGTCCCTGACCTGTTTGGAGAGCTCCTTGGTCTTCATGGTGCTGCTTGCTTGGTGGTGTTGCAGACTCTGGGGCCTTTCAGAACAGGTGTATACAGATGAAATCAGAAGTTTACATACACTTAGGTTGGCGTCATTAAAACTCTTTTTTTCAACCACTCCACAAATTTCTTGTTAACAAACTATAGTTTTGGCAAGTCGGTTAGGACATTGACTTTGTTCATGACACAAGTAATTTTTCCAACAATTGTTTAGACTATTTCACTTACAATTCACCGTATCACAATTCCAGTGGGTCAGACGTTTACATACACTAAGTTGACTGTGCCTTTAAACAGCTCGGAAAATTCCAGAAAATGTAATGGCTTTAGAAGCTTCTGATCGGCTAATTGACATCTTTTGAGTCAATTGGAGGTGTAACTGTGGATGTATTTCAAGGCCTCCTTGGGAGCAATTTCCAAACGCCTGAAGGTACCACGTTCATCTGTACAAACAATAGTACGCAAGTATAAACACCATGGGACCACGCAGCCGTCATACCGCTCAGGAAGGAGACACGTTCTGATGAATTTAAAATGGTGCGAAAAGTGCAAATCAATCCCAGAACAACAGCAAAGGACCTTGTGGAGATGCTGGAGGAAACAGGTACAAAAGTATCTATATCCACAGTAAAACGAGTCCTATGTCGACATAACCTGAAACGCCGCTCTGCAAGGAAGAAGCCACTGCTCCAAAACCGCCAGACTATGGTTTGCAACTGCACATGGAGAAATGTCCTCTAGTCTGATGAAACAAAAATAGAACTGTTTGGCCATAATGACCATCATTATGTTTGGAGGAAAAAAGGGGGAGGCTTGCAAGCCGAAGAACACCATCCCAACCATGAAGCACGGGGTGGCATCATCATGTTGTGGGGGTGCTTTGCTGCAGGAGGGACTGCTGCACTTCACGAAATAGATGGCATCATGAGTTAGGAAAATGATGTGGGTATATTGATGCAATATCTGAAGACATCAGTCAGGAAGTTAAAGCTTGGTCACAAATGGGTCTTCCAAATGGACAATGACCCCAAGCATTCTTCCAAAGTTGTGGCAAAATCCCTTAATTAAGGACAACAATGTCAAGGTATTGGAGTGGCCATCACAAAGCCCTGACCCCAATCCTATAGAACATTTGTGGGCAGAACTGAAAAAGCATGTGCGAGCAAGGAGGACTACAAACCTGACTCCGTTACACCAGCTCTGTCAGGAGGAATGGGCCAAAATTCACCCAATTTACTGTGGGAAGCTTGTGGAAGGCTACCCCAAAAAATGTACCCGAGTTCAACAATTGAAAGGCAATGCTACCAAATACTAATTGAGTGTGTGTAAACTTCTGACCCAATGTGATGAAATAAATAAATGCTGAAATAAATAATTCTCTCTACTATTATTCTGACATTTCACATTTTTTAAATAAAGTGGTGATCCTAACTGACCTAAGACAGGGACTGTTTACAAGGATTAAATGTCAGGAATTGTGAAAAACGGAGTTTAACTTGTTATGGCTGAAATCCCAATACCGGGATCGATATGACAACTACCAGTGAAATTAGAGGGCGCCAAATTCAAACCACAGAAATCACATAATTACAATTCCTAAAACATGTCTGATATCATGTTAAAGGTAATCTTGTTGTTCATCCCACCAAAGTGTCCGATTTCAATTAGGCTTTTCAGCGAAAGCACTACAAACGATTATGTTAGGTCTCCACCAAACCACAATAAGCACAGCCATTTTCCAGCGAATTATCTTCATCAGATGACACTCATAGGACTTCATGTTACACAATACATGCATGTTTTGTTTGATAAAGTTCATATTTATATCAAAAAATCTGAGTTTACATTGGCTTGTTAGATTCACTAGTTCCAAAAACATCAAGTGATTTTGCATAGCCACATCGTTTCAACAGAAATACTCATCATAAATTTTGATGATAATACAATTTATACACATGGACTTATAGATATACCTCTCCTTAATGCAACCGCTGTGTCAGATTTTTTACAAAGTTTACGGAAAAAGCAACACATGCAATAATCTGAGACGGCGCTCAGAACAAAAGCCAAACTAGCCGCCATGTTGGAGTCAACAGAAACCAGAAAATACATGATAAATGTTTCCTTACCTTTGATGAACTTCATCAGAATGCAGTCCTAAAAAACACAGGTCCACAATAAATGCTTGATTTGTTCGAAAATGTCTGTTATTTATGTCCAATTAGCTACTTTGGTTAGCGCATTTTGTAAACAATTCCAAAGTCACAAAGCGCGTCCACTATAACGTGACGAAATGTCCATAATTCCGTAACAGTTAGTAGAAACATGTCAAACGATGTACTGAATCAATCTTTAGAATGTTGTTTACATATATCTTGAATAACGTTCCATCCGGAGAATTAGAATGACTTCAGATGACCGGTGGAACGCAAGTCCTTCCCCTGTGAACGCGCTTGGTGAATGCATGGTCAACTCGTGGCAGTGGTGACTATTTCCTGTGTCATTTGACCCCCCTTCACATTAGTCATCAGACAAAGTTCTATTGACTGTTGACATCTAGTGAAAACTCATCCATATCTCGCTGTAATTTCAATGAGAGCTTGGTTGATAATCTGCCACCTCAGAAAAAACAGGAAGTGGAAGTGCTATGTGAGTTCTGTTATACTCACAGACATAATTCAAACAGTTTTAGAAACTTCAGTGTTTTCTATCCAATACTACTAATAATATGTAACTCTGTGTGTACTCCATGTGTAACTCTGTGTTGTTGTATGTGTTGAATTGCTACGCTTTATCTTGGCCAGGTCGCAGTTGCAAATGAGAACTTGTTCTCAACTAGCCTACCTGGTTAAATAAAGGTGGGGGGAAAAATGCAAATATTAGCAACTATGACTGAGGAGCTGGCCATTTACAATGGGCACCTTTTCATCCAAGCTACTCAATACTGCCCCTGCAGTCATAAAAAGTTAATGTATTTGGCTAAGGTGTATGTAAACTTCCGACTTCAACTGTATATAGGAAAGACACATTCAGGCATTGTGAGATCTGGCATGCGTCTGCAAAGTGTATTATTGACTGTATGTTTTGTTTATTCCATGTGTAACTCTGTGTTGTTGTATGTGTCGAATTACTACGCTTTATCTTGGCCAGGTGACAGTTGCAAATGAGTACTTGTTCTCAACTAGCCTACCTGGTTAAATAAACATCAAATAAATCAAATAAATAAAAAAGTTTTCAGCCTGGAACACATTGTTTGATAGAGGGGAGCCTGTTGAAGGGTAGTGATGTACATGTAATGACATAAATAAAAAGGTTGACTTACATTAACTTCTTCATTTGTAGACAGTTAGAAAGTTTATATGGAAAATAGATGCAACAATTGCCTGCTACGGTGTATTTTCATTGTATTGATAAAAACAGCTGGATATAATGGCACACCATTTTTTTTTTATCAAAAAACCTAGTGTTGATTACAAATTAAACACTTAAAGTGCTTCCATTGTCCATTTAGGCAAATTGTGCATGAATAAATTGGTAACAGCCTATAGCTCTCCCACCGATATATATCATGTAGCCCGCAAGGATACAGTGCAAAAATGTATTTGCCATATTCAAATAAGGTTCATGTGCCAACTTATCGCCACGGTTTCTTGCCATGGTGATACTTGCACTCCTGTCGATCTGAAATAATTGGATGGTGAAACTTGCATCAAAGCAACATTCAGCCATTCTTGTGTTTTGCCATGATGAAATATGATTTAGCAAGCTTTAGGCCTTCAGAATTAAATATGGAGTAGAGCTTAGATGTTAAGTGATGACGTCACGAGAAATCCCCCTGTCGAACAGATTCAAATGTTGCCGAGCTTCAGAACATTTCTCCTACAGCTGCCGTTGTCGTTAGAAGTCGCAATGTTTTCTGCTGCGATATTGTTTTTGTCAAATAAACCTGCCGTTTTTGTCCCGCCCCGCTCAGTTTTATAATTGGAATGTGATACAAAAAAGCAAGGGAGTACTTTAGGACCAAGGGGACGCCTCGGAGCAGTCGGGTAGGCAGATTTATGTCCGCCCTACTTCTAAAACCAAAGTTGCGCCCCTGCATATTGTAGACTACTTGTGTGTGTGTGTCAGAATGCCATCCAGGTATAAAGACTGATATGCCACCTTCATTATCTTCATTTAACCTTCACATTTCTAGTTATAGACTACGTATCAAATGGAACCTTTTTCTCTACATCTGTGAGAGCAGAGGACGACGTTTTCCAATTCCAAATCGGCACTTACGCCCCCGTGCATTTGTAGATGTTCCCAATGCATGTAGAATAACTCTGCCTGTCATTTTTTTTATGTCGCGTTAATCTCATGTCCCTGTTTAGGCACACTTCAAATAGTGTTACCAATGTGTCATTGGCCAAATGTCCCAAAAAACAACTTCATCCACACAAAATGTAAATGATTAAATGTTTAATGGAAACCTCTCTTCACAACAACAAATTGCATGATTGTAGCAAAAAATAATGTCCTCAAGCTTTCCTAGTCTTGAAGACCCAGGATCAAGAGCACAAGGTCTGAGGATGATGTCCCATTCTCTTGGATGTTTAATGAATTTAACTGCGTCTTGGAACACATACAGCAATGTACTGTATATGTGATTAGAGCAGAATAATAATAGGTATTGGTTATTGTAAAACAAAAAAGCTGGAATATAAAACAAAGTATTACAACTGATATGATGAGGATGTTGCAATCCAAGACCTAGGCTTGGAAATGGTCAACCAAATTCTACAACAATACAAAAGTGGACAGTTGACACTTGGGGATGGATACGGTAGTGACGTCACCTGTGATGTGTGTCCCATTTATGAATAGTCATCTCTGTTCCAACTGACTAAACTGCAGCATTTGTACATTGTGGGAGGCGACCTGTCTGTATAGAGACTACAAGCTTCCAGTGAAGAGATCCATAATCCTAGAGGAAGTTGTGTCTGAACTATGACTCTTTTAGCCTCTCCAAGAGGCTCAAATCTCTTTATTTGGTTGCTATGTGTTGAACTACAGTCGCTATGTATTTTATCAAGAAGGTCCACTTTTTTCCACTCTCTTGCCTCACTTAAAAAAACGATAATATGTTAAACATTTAAAAACATTTGCATGGCCTTAGTTTGCAATGTGTGCTTTAAAAATCCCCAAACCTGACCATGATCTCACAATGGGGTTGCGAAAGTGGCCACCCCCCTCGCACCTTCACAATGGATGTCTCTAAACATGCCGATTGATGCTCAATTCTTACTTCTCGGTCTCCATCTCCATTCAATTGTCATATTTTGGCTCAGGCTTTTTATTAAGTCTTAATAGAGCACGTTATGGTGTAAGGAGAGCAAGACATTCAATCAATTGCCTCTTTGGTCTCTGAGTGAATTCTAAGTGCACGTCAAGCCCACAGCCAGGTGCCATAAAAGCAGACCATACAGGCACATTTAGCCAAAGGTCAATTATGTAATATTCCCTTTTATGAAATAGAGGGCAGTCAGAAAACACGATCTGGCAGGCAATAATATCTCTATCTTCAATAGACTTGTGAGCACAAGTTCTTTAATGAAATTCAAACTCTTCAAGGAGGGCCGATTGCCGACATGTAATGTTACATTAAAATCTCACTTATCTCAATGGTCTAGTTTAATAAAACAATGAAAATAGACTTAGTGTTTGATTATTAACCTGGGGTTAAAGGGTAATTAAGTCATTTCATTTTCTTTGAAAACAAAATTAAAGATTAAAGATTGAGATTTCATAAAGCAGTAGATGCCTCTTTCTTTCCCCCAACGCAGTTCTACAAAGCTTTGAGCGCTCTCCAAGTCTCCAAGTCCAGAAGTCAATATCACATAGCACAAAATTTCAGTCACTGGTTAATAACATTTCCATTATATTTCAAGATCGAAAAATATAACATAACATAATGTCGTGGACCGAGCTAGCCATAAACGTCCCTTAACGCTCAAAAGACATTCAGTGGCTGCAGCATAGCATATTCGACTGAATTATTAGCTAATAAATATTTGAGAAATGATGAATAATAAGCATTTGATTTTACCTGATAATAGACTAATGACGATATAACTTCATATACCGAGCTAGTAACGTTAAGTAGCCTAGGTTAACTTAGCTGACCTTCAATTGAGACATTTTTACAACTCATTTCAAACTCTGAAAATAAATACATGGGCAAATGTTACCAAACATGATAATAATAGGTCTGCATTACGGTAGGCAGCTAATTGTTAAATGACACTTTCCATCCTTACATTGGAAGGTCACAGTCTCTGCGCTGATCGCCTGTGAGTGAGACAACGCTAGCTAGCCAATGGGAGCGTAGTAGAACGACCCTCTGAATAGCAGGGCATGGTTTTGGCTTAACTGCGTTGGGGAAAAAGAAAGACGCAGTAGGAATATACATTGACATTTAGCCCTAATTAATTTATCTGGCTCTTGGGACACATACAGAAATGTACTGTATATGTGATTAGATCAGAATAATAATTAGGTATTGGTCATTGTAAAACAAAAAGAACTGGAATATGAAACTGATATGATGAGGATGTTGCAATCCAAGACCAAGGCTTTGAAATGGTCAACCAAATTCTACAACAATACAAACGTGGACAGTTGACACTCACGCCAGTACCTTAATTAATAGTTAAGAGTATCACCACAAGCGTAATAGAACAGACAACAGTATTCATGAATCTTTCTGGTCGGAGCATGTAGATCTCATTACAGATGAAAACGGAGATAACGCACCTCATTAGCATGTAGACCCATCTGCCTTAATGTGCTGAGCTAACAGGTGTTAGCATGGTTGTGTCTCAAATGGCACCCTATATTCCCTACATTTGGAATAAGATGCCATCTGGGATGCAGCCCATATCTTAGCAGAGTAATATCATTTTGATACTGGGAGGCACTACACCTTGACTAAGCTGCGCAAAAGGATGTGTGCCCATGCATAAACAGAGTTAAGAGCTGTGTCTGAAATTGGATATGTAAAGATAGATTTCAGATTTTGGATTATTGTAGGCAAAGCTATCCACAATTGAAATACCTTTGAGAAGTTCTTCCTGGAGAGCAACCCAAAGATTGAATCTGTATTCATATATAGTTCATGTAACTTTAGTATGAGTTCAGTCAACTATACCTTTAGCATATTCTCTAATTAATTGTGGCAGAATTCATTATAAAAACAAATTTTTGATAAGGATTATGACAAAAGGAAAGGTGTTCTATTTTGTATAGTGGTGCTAATATAATATCCAGGATATTTTCTCATCATGACTGTGATGCTATGCATTTGTGTGCATATGAACAATATACATGATTCACACTGCTTGCGAGGACATGTTGCCCTGTCTCATTTTTCCCAAGCATTAAAGAGCACAGGGGATGTTCATTGTAATATATTGCTGAAAAACAGATTCCATAAGGGATCGAATGGTGGGCTTTTGCACAGATGGCAGAGCGGTGGGCAGGCCTCTTCACTCTAGTTATGAATGTGTCTCCCTCTGCCATATAGACACATTGCATATATGATACACGAGAACTGGGAACTCGGAACTGGGAACTCGGAAATCTCAGATTAAGTGCGTTCAAGACAACTGGGAACTTGGGAAAAAATGAGCTCCGACTGGGAAAAATCTTTTTGAACTTGGAATTCCAACTCAGGAACTCGGGCCTCTTTCTAGAGCTCCGAATCCCCGACCTGAAGATCACTGACGTCATGATTCCCAGTGTCTTGGAAGCACCATAAAACTCAAGGTCTTCGCCAGCTCATATCTGTGTGAAGCTGGATTCAGTGTTCTCCTCTGCATTAAAACAAAATATCGATCCAGGTTGGATGTGCCAGCAGAGATGAGGTGTGCATTGTCAACCATGCCCCCTGACTTTGAGAAGCTCCGACGCGACATACATCAACTACACCCATCTCATTAGTGAGATAAGAAACATTATGTCAGACTAATTTGCAATTGACTATCATAGCCCCACATTAAAAGTATGTGATGGTGAGTTGAGAAGACAATCAGAAATACTGTTTTTATGTTTTTCAATTGACTGCCATAGCCCCCAATAAAAATACATCATTATTTTCACATATTTGGGGTCAAGATCATTTTCTGATATCTTTATGGGGTCGTGGGCCCAAAAAGTTTGGGAACACCTGTCTTAAGCGGACATTGTCATTGGCTGCACAGAGTCGTATTAAGAGAAACCCCATGCAGCCTGGTTCCCATGCAACCTTGTAATCTACAACTCGATTAGGCTGAGCGTCATTATTTCTATATAGCCATTGCCTACACATTCTTGTTGGGAACTTCTAAGGCAATTGGGATGGGTGTGGCTTTGACAGCTCCAACGCACTTACACCTCTGACACTGCCAAAACATCAGCTATGCGGGTGTTAGCAATTGCCGGTTAACGCTTGATCTGATTGAATATAGGCCTAACTGTTTTAATCAAGTCAGAGCATCTGCCGTATTTAATGCCGTATTTAATGTTAAAATCATAATGATGAGCAACAATGTGGACACCAGGTTTGTAGAATGGTTGAACCAGATGTTTCTTCACAAGGTCAAACATTTGTAATTTAGCATGTACTGTAGATTAATTAGGCATTTACAATATGAAGAAATTAGCTGTTATATTAATATTCAAAACTGTATAATGGAATCATTAAAATATATCGTCTTAGGCCACTTTTGGACCTAGTTCATACTCACGCAAAAAAAAGATGGAGCCGTGCTGGATGGCCGCCGTTTTGCAAACTCTGACCCAACTTTGTTATTTTGTCATACTTTTTATACATTTTTTAAACCTTATTTTCACAAAATGTATCCGCTATTACTTCTTACAACAGACAAATACTTTTGAACATCAAAAGTTACTTACCTACATTTTGGTACCCAAGAGGAAACACCAACGTTACAGAGGGAAGAGAGGGGAGATCTTGGTGAGATTAAGGCGAGGGTGGGAGAACCGGCCACCTCTTCCCTCCAATCTACTGGCCAATTTAGTCACTTGACAATAAGATGGATGACCTCCAATCGCGGATTTACTACCAACTGGACTCTCGAAACTGCAATATTCTCTGTTTTTTGAAACATGGGTCTCAGACAAGATTGCTATCCAACTCGATGGATCCTCCATTCATCGTGTGGACAGGACAGTGGAGTTGGGGAAATCTCTTCATCAACGCCAACTTGTGTGCTGACTCGAGCACATTGGAAGTGTCAAGCCAATATTCACTGGTCTTGGAATTCCTGATGGTCAAATGCCGACTATTTTACCTCTCGAGGGAGATTTCAGCTGTTATCGTGACTGGTGTACACATTCCACCTCAGGACAAGAAAAATAACAAGCTGGCGTTTAACAAACTGTACGAGGCTATAAACAAACAAGAAAACGTACATCCAGAGTATGTATCCACCAATGATTGGATAACACGAAATTGGGGTAAAAGTGGTCTAGGACTGAGCTCATCTACATTATTGTCCAGAGACTGAACATTAGTGAGTAATATACTCGGAAGCAGTGGATGATGTGCCCGCCTCCTGAGTAGGACTAGAAGTCCACTCCGAATACCTCTGCTCCACTGGCGGTGTTTTGGAGCAGCCTCTGGGATAAGTTAAATTGCCCTGGGGGGTACAAAAAAAGGATCCAATTGGAAAGTCGTATTCCTGGTAGTAATGCTGGTAAGTTACCACTGCTCTGATGTACACAAGTTATATCCGGCTGGATGTAATAACACAAAAAACGTTCTGGGCTAATGATGTAAGAAATAACAAACAAAAAAAACGAAATACTGCGAAGTTGCTTAGGATCTAGAAGCAGAGCTGCCATGTCTATCGGCGCCATCTTACTATATATACATACAGTTGAAGTCGGAAGTTTACATGCACCTTAGCCTAATACATTTAATCTCAGTTTTTCACAATTCCTGACATTTAATCCTAGCAAAACTTCCCTGTCTTAGTTCAGTTAGGATCACAACTTTATTTTAAGAATGTGAAATGTCAGAGTAATAGTAGAGAGAGTGATTTATTTCAGCTTTTATTTCTTTCATCACATTCCCAGTGGGTCAGAAGTTTACATATACTCAATTAGAATTTGGTAGCATTGCCTTTAAATTGTTTAACTTGGGTCAAATGTTTCGGGTAGCCTTCCACAAGCTTCCCACAATAAGTTGGGTGAATTTTGGCCCATTCCTCCATACAGAGCTGGTGTCACTGAGTCAGGTTTGTAGGCCTCCTTGCTCGCACACGCTTTTTCAGTTCTGCCCACACATTTTCTGTTGAGGTTAGGGCTTTGTGATGGCCACTCCAATACCGTGACTTTGTTGTACTTTAGCAATTTTGCCCCAACTTTGGAAGAATGCTTGGGGTCATTGCCCATTTGGAAAACACATTTGCCCCCAAGCTTTAACTTCTTGACTGATGTCTTGAGATGTTGCTTCAATATATCCACATAATTTTCAGTTCTCATGATGCCATCTATTTTGTGAAGTCCCTCCTGCAGCAAAGCGCCCCCACAACATGATGCTGCCACCCCCGTGCTTCATGGTTGGGATGGTGTTCTTCGGCTTGCAAGCGTCCCCCTTTTACCTCCAAACATAACGATAGTCATTATGGCCAAACAGTTCTATTTTGTTTCATCAGACCAGAGGACATGTCTCCATAAAGTACAATCCTTTTCCCCATGTGCAGTTGCAAACCGAAGTCTGGCTTTTTTATGTTGGTTTTGGAGCAGTGGCTTCTTCCTTGCAGAGCGGCCTTTCAGGTTATGTTGATATAGGACTCGTTTTACTGTGGATATAGACACTTTTGTACCTGTTTCCTCCAGCATCTTCACAACGTCCTTTGCTCTTGTTCTGGGATTGATTTGCACTTTTCTCACCAAAGTACGTTCATCTCTAGGAGACAGAATGTGTCTCCTATCCTGAGCGGTATGATGGCTGTGTGGTGCCATGTTGTTTATACTTGCGTACTATTGTTTGTACAGATGATCATGCTACCTTCATGCATTTGGAAATTGCTCCCAAGGATGAACCAGACTTTTTCTGGGGTCTTGGCTGATTTATTTAGGTATTTCCATGATGTTAAGCAAAATGGCACTGAGTTTGAAGGTAGGCCTTGAAATACATCCACAGGTACACCTCCAATTGACTCAAATGATTAGCCTGTCAGAAGCTTCTAAAGCAATTACATCATTTTCTGGAATTGTTCAAGCTGTTTAAAGGCACAGTCAACTTAGTGTATGCAAACTTCTAACCCACTGGAATTGTGATACAGTGAATTAGAAGTGGAGTAATCTGTCTGTAAACAATTGTTGTAAAAATGTATTGTGTCATACACAAAGTAGATGTCCTAACCTACTTGCCAAAACTATAGTTTTAATTTCTAACAAGAAATGAGTGGAGTGGTTGAAAAACAAGTTTTAATGACTCCAACCTAAGTGTATGTGTATAGAGTATATGTTCTCAGAGTATATGTTCTTCATGGTCATCTTCAACCTCTTCTTGTCCCAGTCTGTCATCCCCAAATATTTTAAGATGAACACCACCATTCCTGTTCTCAAGACTTCATACCACAATGACTACCACCCTGTAGCACTCATATCTGTAATTGATTTGTATTTATTTATTTTACCAGATAATTTTAACGAGAATTTTCAACGACCTGGGGAATATTTACAGGGGAGAGGATGAATGAGCCCATTGGGGATGATTAGGTGACCGTGATGGTATTACACCAGATTGGGAATTTAGCCTGCACCCCGGGGTTTACATCGGGGTTAACACCTCTACTCTTACGATAAGTGCCACAGGATCTTTAGTGACCACAGAGAGTCAGGACACCCGTTTAACGTCCCATCCAAAAGACGGCACCCTACACAGGAAAATATCCCCAATCACTGCCCTGGGGCATTGGGATACTTTTTTAGACCAGAGGAAATGGTGCATCCAGCAACACTTCCATCAGCATCTGGTCTCCTAGCCTTGGCCAACCCTGCTTCAGATGCAAGCCAGCAGTTGGATGCAGGGTGGTATGCTACTGGTTATCATGAAGTGCTTTAAGAGGCTGGTTATGGCACACATCAACTCCATCATCCCAGACACCCTAGATGACACACTCCAATTTGCATATCGCCCCAACAGATCCATAGACGACGCAATCTCAATTGCACTCCACACTGCTCTCACTTACCTAGGTAAGAGGAACAACTATGTGAGAATGCTGTTCATTGACTACAGCTCAGCGTTGTCAAAATCACTGTTTGTTATGGCAATAGCACTGTCCTCGATCACATGGCGCTACAGAGGGTGGTGCGGACAGCCCAGTACATCACTGGGGCCGAGCCCCCTGCCATCCAGGACCTCTATATCAGGTGGTGCGAAAGGAAGGATGGAAAATCGTTAAAGATTCCACCCACCCAAACCATAGACTGTTCTCTCTGCATGGCAAGCGGTTTCAGTGCATCAAGTCTGACACCAACAGGCCCCTGAACACCTTCTATCCCCAAGCAATAAGACGGATAAATAGCTAACTAAATGGCTGAGTTGACCCTTGTATTTTATTCTTATTTTTGTCTCTATGCACACTCATAGGCCCCTACACACTCACAAAACACTGACATTCCAATACACAATCACTCACTCCATCATTTGCTCTCACACACACAATTTGCACATACATTTATACTGACTCTACACACACGCACCCACACTCACATACAATCATTATATACGCTTCTGCTACTCTGTTTATAATATATCCTGATGCCTAGTCACCTTATCCCTATACAAATCTACCTCTATCTATCCAGTATTCCTGCACTTTGTAAATATGCTACTCGAACTGACCCTGTATATAGTATGCTTACTTACTTTATCATATTCTTCTTATTTTCATATCTCGTGTGTTTTTATTCTACTTTGTTATTTATTTTTGTATTACATTGTTATTAAATAAAGGTAAAATAAAAAAAGTTTGATTACTCTATTGTTGGGGTTAGAGCTGGCAAGAAAGGCATTTCACTGTACAAGTGACTGTGCAAGTGACTGTGCAACTGTGCAAGTGACATTAAAACTTGAAACTTGACTGGTTGGGCAGCGAAGGATCCTCCTACAGTCTAGACAATAACTTATTACTCACCACAGATTGTTGGTTTGTTTGTTGCCTCATTGCTTTCTCTCTGGTTAACACTGTATATACTGACCTTAATGGTTTGAGTTCCAACTTCCAAGCTGATTGTTATACAATACCCGCCATCTAGAGGCAAGAAAAAATGTAAAGTTTTTATTTATTTTTTAAACGGTTGCTTTTCTGTGGAACATTCATTGCCTGCTGTTGCAGGGACAAATACATCTACAACTGGAGCCCATAATTGAGTGAGTTATTAAAAGAAACCATAAGTTGACTGCAACAAAAGGTTCCAATATGGCAACTTGCCGCCGTCAACAATTTCATGAATAATGTGAAATTTTTTAAGGAATTTTCATTAGAGATTCATGAAAGAGAACCACCTCAACATTATTGTGTTCTAGATTTATGCTTTACCTTAGACAAGAACGGGAGTAAAACCTCATATTTGTGGAGGACGTCAACAAATAAATTGTAATTCTGCCGCTTGCACTAGGCCGGCATTCGGATCGTTTATTGACACGGTTCCAAAATGTGGCAACTGTGTCTTCAGGAAGAAATACATTTATGGGGTGCTGTGTGGAATTGGGCTCGCTAGGGCATCCCGTACTAGCTGTAACGAGAATATTTATTAGTATGCTCTGTGTCAGAAGATTACATAAAAAATGCAAATGCTGAACACTGCATATATAGCCTACACACAGTGTTGTTGATATGATCCCCTGGGTGAGCCCTGTATACTTATACTTAATGGAGCATGAAGAACAGCAGAGTGAGGCAAAAAAACATGGGGTGAATTTGTTTTTAAATAGCACAAAAATAAATGAATATCCCCCAGTTTTCAATTGATTTTGTAGCCTAAAGAAATTGGAGCAGTTTGGCAGTATCTCAGTGTCTTCCTTTAGTTCCTGAAGTGTCCCTCGTGCATTACAGGCGTGCAATTGGTTTTAGGGAAGACATACAGTGCCTTTAGAAAGTATTCACACCACTTGACTTTTTCCACATTTTGTTGTGTTACAGCCTGAATTTATAATGATTTAAAGTGAGTTTTTATTTGTCACAGACATTGAATATCCGTTTCAGCAGGGTGAAGTTATGAATTACACTTTGGATGATGTATCAATACACTCAGTCACTACAAAGATGCAGGCGTCCTTCCTAACTCCATTGCCTGAGAGGAAGGAAACTGCTCAGAGATTTCACCATGAGGCCATTGGCGACTTGGAAACAGTTACAGTTTGATAGCTCAGATAGGAGAATAAGTCGGATGGATCAGCAACATTGAAGTTACTCCACAATACTAACCTAATTGACAGAGTGAAAAGAAGGACGCATGTAAAGAATAAAAAATATTCCATAACATGTGTCCTGTTTGTATTCAGGACAAAAAGTGAATTGCTTTGCCACATTTTTTGCAGTATTTCTTTAGTGTCTTGTTGGGGGCAAATCCAATACAACACATTACTGAGTACCACTGTCCATATTTTTTAACCTCTCTGGGATATGTGGGACGGTAGCGTCCCACCTCGCCAACAGCCAGTGAAAGTGCAGGGCGCCAAATTCAAAACAACAAAAATCTCATAATTAAAATTCCTCAAGCAAACAAGTATTTTACACCATTTTAAAGATAACATTTTATTTTCGTTAATCCAGCCACAGTGTCTGATTTCAAAAATGCTTTACAGCAAAAGCACCACAAACGATTATGTTAGGTCACCACCAAATCACAGAAAAACAGCCATTTTTCCAGCCAAAGAGGGGAGTCACAAAAAGCACAAAGAGGTAAAATGAATCACTAACCTTTGATGATCTTCGTCAGATGACACTGATAGTACTTCATGTTACACAATACATGTTTTGTTCACTAAAGTGCATATTTATATCAAATAATCTCATTTTACATTGTCGCGTTACGTTCAGTAGTTCTGAAACATGCGGTGATTGTGCAGAGAGTCACATCTATTTACAGAAATACTCATTATAAATATTGATGAAAATACAACTTTATACATGGAATTAGAGATATACTTCTATTTAATGCAACCGCTGTGCCAGATTTTTAAAAAACTTTATGGAAAAGCAAACCATGCAGTAATCTGAGTACAGCTTTCAGACAACAGAGCAGCCAAAACGATATCTGCCATATTGGGTAGTCAACATTAGTCATAAATAGCATTATAAATATTCACTTACCTTTGATGATCTTCATCAGAATGCACTCCCAGGAATTGCAGTTCCACAATAAATGTTTGTTTTGTTCGATAATGTCCATCATTATGTCCAAATAGCTTCTTTTGTTAGGGCGTTTGGTAAACAAATCCAAAAGCGCGTTCAGGTCCTGCCGAAGGTCGGACTAAAAGTTCAAAAAGTTCTGTTACAGCCCGTAGAAACTTGTCAAACTAAGTATAGAATCAATCTTTAGGATGTTTTTTAACATAAATCATCAATAAGGTTACAACCGGAGAATTCCATTGTCTGTAGAAAAGCAATGGAATGAGAGCTAACTCTCTCATGACCGCGCCTCAGAGCCTGTGGCAATCTGCCAGACACCTGGCTCAAACAGCCCTTATGAGCCCCCACTTCACAGTAGAATCCTCAAACAAAGTTCTAAAGACTGACGACATCTAGTGGAATCCTTAGGAAGTGCAACATAACCAATATCCCACTGTATCTACAATTAGGGGCCGAGTTTAAAAAAACTACAAGCCTCAGATTTCCCACTTCCTGGTTGGATTTTTCTCAGGTTTTCGCCTGCCATTTGAGTTCTGTTATACTCACAGACATCATTCAAACAGTTTTAGAAACTTCAGAGTGTTTTCTATCCAATACTACTATAATATGCATATATTAGCATCTTGGACAGAGAAGCAGGCAGTTTACTCTGGGCACCTTATTCATCCAAGGTACTCAATACTGCCCCCCCTGTCACCAAGACGTTTTAAAGCCTAGTGGTGGCTGCATAATGTTATGGGTATGCTTGTAATCGTAAGGACTGGGGAGTTTTTCAGAATAAAAAATAAACAGAATGTAGCTGAGCACAAGCAACATCCTAGACGGAAACCTGGTTCAGTCTGCTTTCCAACTTACACTGAGAGATGAATTCACCTTTCAGCAGGACGATAGTCTAAAACACAAGGCCAAATCTACATTGGAGTTGCTTACGAAGAAGACAGTGTATTTTTCTGAGTGGCCGAGTTACAGTTTTGACTTAAATCTACTTGAAAATCTATGGCAACACCTGAAAATGGTTGTCTAGTAATTACCAACAACCAATTTGACAGAGCTTGAAGAATTGTGAAAACAATAATGGGTAAATGTTGCACTATCCAGGTGTGGAAAACTCTTAGATTACTTACCAGATGTGATCACTGCCAAAGGTGCTTCTACAAAGTATTGAAAAAGTGTGAATATAAGAAAGTATGAATACTTATGTAAATGAGATATTTCTAAAACATGTTTTCACTTTTGTTTTTATCGGGTATTGTGTGTAGATGGGTGAGTAAAAATATCTATTTAATACATGTTGAATTCAGGCTGTAATACAGCATGTGGAATAAGTCAAGAAGTCAGAAAACTTTTTGAAGGCACTGTAACTACTGGGGCTTGTGTTTTAATGACACAGACATGTACTGGTGTATGTATTAGTAGTTACTTCTTCAGGAAGGATGTAGTAGAATCTATATGTACAGCCCAAACCATTAATTTGTATTATATGGCCACCAATTTGAGGATACAGTCAACAAACTACAATATGATTGGTCCAAGCATGCAATACGACACATCATTGAATGTTTTTACAATTAAACACAGTAAAATCTCTCAACACAATGCGATATCTTACTAGTATTTAATTAATGGAATACTTCGCCATAATGATCAAGATATTTGTCGAGACCCCATTGCAACACTGGCAACACACCCATTATAAGCTATCATAATATTGCCTGGCAATTAATTAAAATATGAGGGCACAAAGCAGGAGCAGGGAAATGGGCATTTGAAAGATTTAATGAGTCTGGCTGTGGACAACGAACATGTGGGGTCTGTAGCAGGGTGATTCACTCGCTGCTCGCAATCACTCAATTTAATGGGGAATTAAATTCAACTGACAGACAATGGGTGTTAGGGATGAGTTTGATTACCCCCCTAACTCCCCATGCATCGACAAATACTGGGCACATTGTAAATGAAGAAGTTGGCACCAAAGTAAATAATTAAAAAAATGTGATATATCGTGACAAGTTCATTCTTTGCTTCGTGGGACGCTGCATGGCTTTCCAGAAAGGTGTGGGGGCGTAGTAATTATGTGTGAATATAATTCAATATAAAACCAGGGTTTCAGAGAGGATACCTTTCATTATATGTTAATTAGTTGTCATATGTTAGTCTTGACTGGAGTCAACATTAGAAAAATAAATTCAAATCAAATGTTATTTGTCACATGCTTTACTTACAAGCTGGGCTTTATATCCAGGGGGTACCAGTACAGAGTCAATGTGTCAATGTGCGGGGGGCACCGGTGTCGAGTTAATCGAGGTAGTTATGTACATGTAGGTAAAGTGGCTATGCATAGATCATAACAGAGTAACAGTAACGGGGGGCAATGCAAATAGTCTGGGTAGCCATTTGATTACCTGTTCAGGAGTCTTATGCCTTGGGGGTAGAAGCTGTTTGGAAGCCTCTTGGAGCTAGACTTGGCGCTCCGGTACCGCTTGCCGTGCAGGAGCAGAGAGAACAGTCTATGACTAGGGTGGCTGGAGTCTTTGACAATTTTTAGGGCCTTCCTCTGACACTGCCTGGTATAGAGGTCCTGGATGGCAGGAAGCTTGACCCCAGTGATGTACTGGGCCGTACGCAGTACCTTCTGTAGTGCCTTGCAGTCAGAGGCCAAGCTGTTGCCATACCAGGCAGTGATGTTCTTGATGGTGCAGCTGTAAAACCTTTTGAGGTGATCATGATGGAAAACACAGCTCATTGTGGAAGATTGAAGTGACTTAATTACCTTTACCGGACATCTTAAAGACCCTATATACTATTAATACATTCACAAATGACTTTCTGATTATTGCTCAATCGCATTTTTAAGTTGAAGAAATAATGTTGAAGGTGTGACGAGTCAAGTTTCTTTGTCTTGGGCTTCTCAGCTTCAGTGCTGTGGAGTCATATGTATGTGCAGTCAGTGCTGTGGATTCATATGTATGTGCAGTCAGTGCTGTGGATTCATGTGTATGTGCAGCCGGTGCTGTGGATTCATGTGTATGTGTAGTCAGTGCTGTGGATTCATGTGTATGTGCAGTCAGTGCTGTAGATTCATATGTATGTGCAGTCAGTGCTCAGAATTCAAGTGTTTGTGTGCTGTGCAGTCAGTGCTGTGGATGAACATGATGTATTTCGGGTAGTCATTAGTTGCTGGCTGTTCAAATGCTTTCCCATCAAACTGCAGCTTGAAAAGAAATTAAGTGGATTTCAAACATTGGCAGGAAACAGGCTTTCCTTTGGCAAACCCCAGAACGGCTCATAGGTGGGTGAGAAATGGAGGGATGAAGGAGGGAGGGAGAGAGAGAGAGAGACCAATCTCTGAAGCAATTAGAGATGACATTCTCTGGAGACGGTGCTCAGCATCAAAGACATTCTCCCCAGGGGGCCGCAGCTTCTCTACTAAAATGTTAAGCATCCCCCAAGACTACCTGCACATTGCGCAGTACTGGTCCTCGTTGTGAAGTAAATCCAGTTTGCCACTGACAGCTTGATTGCTGCCTGCAAGTTTGCCATCGGAACCGGTTAGTGGTCATAGTGGATAGTGGTGTGGTGTAGTGTAGTGGACTCAAGGGGATTAGGAGATGAGGTTGAAAGAAGGAAGGAAGGATTTTTATTTCTCCTTTAGGTGGGTTATTTTGTTCCAAATGGCCTGAGGGAGGAAGTTCGGTACAGTCACTTAAAACTGAGAGCTTCTCCAGCCTGAACAGGATTTGACTGTCAAGACCTTTTGGAGAGAGAGGGAAGAGATGGATACATTTTAGAGCACTCCCTTTCGAAAACAAAATTTGATTTTACGTGTGAAATGTTCACGTTTTCCACAATGTGAAACCATTTGGAACACTTCAAATGTGATAATATTTAACATGAAGCTTCACATATGGATTTTCACATAACCTTTCACCTGTGAAACCATGTGGTTTTGGAAAACTATACTTCACATGAAGTTTCACAGGGATTTTCACATTTGATCACATAACCATGTGGATTCAAATTCTCACATGATGCCCTGCAAACAAAAATATGTCATTAGAATGTCTCCTGGAACATAACAATATAGCCGCAACTAACATATATGACAAATATGATTACATTGTGTATGTTTATTTACACAGTAAACCCAGCGTCATCTGGGTTTGGCCAGGGAAAGGCCGTCATTGTAAATAAGAATTTGTTAAATAAAGTTAAATAAAGATGAAATTAAAAAATGTAAAATATTCTTACACTTTGGACTTCAGTTGTAAATCTCTGCTTTGTATAATACACTCAAGAAAAAGTATTATACAGCATGTATCATAGTGATTCAGGAGTAACAGAATAATACGCCCCACCAAGATTAGACAACTATACAGAAAACCTTCAAATTGCTGAAATAAGTTAATTAAATCAGTGTTGAGAGAATAGTCAGATGAATTGATAACTAAAATAGCAGTGCAGATGGCACTCTTTTGGTAAGTGCAAACATCTATTATAGGTAATGAAAGTGTAGGGGAGTTCTGAGAATGCTACAGACTTTGTGATGCAGCAGAAAGATCAGCATACTCCAGAACTAGAGGTTTTGAGTTCAAATCCCATGTGGGGTTGTATGGAAAAGTCAGTATTAGGTGATCATGTCAAATGTAATCACATTGTCATTGATTAAAGATAAATTAAATATAGTTACATTGTATCACGTTGACATTTTGCATCCACGTTGTCACAATTACTTCACAAGATCATGTTTTTACATGTGCTCAAATGTTTTTAAGGTCTCATGTCATCCATCACATGTTGCTTTTACATGCTGTCACATGTTAAAAGATTAACTTCACATAAGACCTCGTGGTTTTCCCTTAAGGGTTGTAATGTCAATGACATAACGTTTAATGCCATAAGACATAGTTTTGTCTCGTATCTGCTAATACAGATACTCTGATGCTTGGGGTAGTTGACCATTATTTTCTTTATATAACTTGCAATGTGTATTGTTTTCTAATGCTCATTCCCGAGGGTCCGTTCCATACTCTGGTAGACTGCATGGTGAGTTGTGTTTTCTCTGAGACATGTCAAGAACCATGAACCCTTTGCTTAATCCATTTTATATGCACCTACTTTAAATTGCCAACTCACGTTTCTTTGCCTCTTACAAACTTTTGGATCAGTTTAACCCTTGATTTACTACTTACATGCTCAGAAGCGACCTGATCCCCATCCCATCCCCCCCACCCACTGCCTTATTTCCTACCCCATCTCTCTGCGAGCTCAAGCCCATCCCCAAATGTAATGCAATGTTCTGCGCAGTTTGAAGAAAAATTATCCAATCAATGGAAACAATATGTTGCAGTCAGAGTGAGATGGAGGGAAATATGCTCCAGGAAGATTAACTGTGAAATTATGTGCCTAGCCACCGTTTGGCCCCGCACTACCCGCGACACATGAAAAAGCTCAGTCATCATCACCTATAGCCAACATTTGAAATTAATTACTTATTTAGCATGTGCTGTAGAATGTAGGGATGGGCAGAAATACTACACTGAACTGTACGTATATGAAACTACAATAACAGCTGAGGTGTGCTATCTGGTATAGTATGGTGCTGCTGTGTGTGTTGCTTTCATAATGCATGGGCATTGTGAAAGCAACACACACAGTGAGAAAGTGCTTTTACCTCGAATTTGTCCTTTTGGAAATGGTTCTTAGTAAGCCAATTCCCATGAGAAAATGCTCTCTCGAAGAAGTACAGTTTTTTAAAGTTCCCATGTACAGGAACTTTTTTTGCTGATCAATGAGGTAGAAATTGCACACAGGAACTTTGCTGGGCTGAAATTGCTCACGGAGCTGAAAAAGGGAAGAGAAATGGAGATCGAATGTCTCCTACATGTTAATGTGACAGATTAAAGACAGCCATGGAAATGGATTTCACGCACACAAGGAGTTCAGAGCCCTCGGAGTTTTGCCATGATCCTTTGGCTCTGCGAACATCATAATTGGTCGGAGGCCACCGGTTCATTACCAAGTAGAGAAACAAGTGGCTCTTTACTGACAGGATGTCAATGGCCCAGGTTAAGTGAGTGTCTTAAGAAAATGCACCACTAAAGCCAAACAGATTGAAAGCATTTTTTAATGCTTAAAATACTGATGATTTGCGAGATGTGTATGGAATACCGTTTGTGTCATAAAGCACGTGGTCAAAACGCAATCTTTTTAATGCATTAAGGTAACGTCTTCACGCGCTAAGTTAACACCTACACACCTCAAATAAGAGTGTGCAAATGTGCTTGCAGGCGGTCCAACACATGCTAAATGTTACGGTTTTCTTCCGTTGAAGGAGAGTCGGACCAAAATGCAGCGTGGTTAGTTCGATACATCTTTAATGACGAAAAAATCACGAACAATACAAAAACAACAATCGGAAATGTGAAAACCTATACAGCCTATCTGGTGACACTAACACAGAGACAGGAACAATCACCCACGACATACTCAAAGAATATGGCTGCTAAATATGGTTCCCAATCAGAGACAACGATAATCACCTGACTCTGATTGAGAACCACCTCAGGCAGCCATAGACTATGCTAGACACCCCACAAAAACCCCATGACAAAAACGCACCACAATAACCCATGTCACACCCTGGCCTGACCAAATAAATGAAGAAAAACATACATTACTTCGACCAGGGCGTGACAGAACCCCTAAGGTGCGGACTCCCGGACGCACATCAAAACAATAGGGAGGGTCCGGGTGGGCGTCTGTCCACGGTGGCGGCTCCCGGCTCGGGACGTGGACCCCACTCCATCAATGTCTTAGTTCCTGCCCCTCGCGTCCTAGGATAGTCCACCCTCGCCGCCGACCATGGCCTAGTAGTCCTCACCCAGAACCCCACTGGACTGAGGGGCAGCTCGGGACTGAGGGCAGCTCGGGACTGAGGGCAGCTCGGGACTGAGGGGCAGCTCGGGACTGAGGGGAAGCTCGAGACTGAGGGAAGCTCAGGCAGGTAGTTGGCTCCGGCAGATCCTGGCTGGCTGGCGGATCTGGAAGAGTCTGGTTGACTGGCGGATCTGGAAGTGTCTGGTTGACTGGCGGATCTGGAAGTGTCTGGTTGACTGGCAGATCTGGAAGAGTCTGGTTTACTGGCAGATCTGGAAGAGTCTGGCTGACTGGCAGATCTGGAAGAGTCTGGCTGACTGGCAGATCTGGAAGATCATGGCTGACTGGCAGATCTGGAAGATCATGGCTGACTGGCGGATCCTGGCTGACTGGCGGATCCTGGCTGACTGGCGGATCTAGCTGCTCTGGCTGCTCCATGCATACTGGCAGCTCTGGCTGCGCTGAACAGGCAGGAGACTCCAGCAGCGCTGTAAAGGAGGAAGGCTCTGGCAGCGCTGAACAGGCGGGAGACTCCAGCAGCGCTGTAGAGGAGGAAGGCTCTGGCTGCGCTGAACAGGCGGGAGGCTCCGGCAGCGCTGTAGAGGAGGAAGGCTCTGGCTACGCTGAACAGGCGGGAGGCTCCGGCAGCGCTGTAGAGGAGGAAGGCTCTGGCTGCGCTAAACAGGCGGGGCGCACTGAATGCCTGGTGCATGGTGCTGCTGTGTGTGTTGCTTTCATAATGCATGGGCATTGTGAAAGCAACACACACAGTGAGAAAGTGCTTTTACCTCGAATTTGTCCTTTTGGAAATGGTTCTTAGTAAGCCAATTCCCATGAGAAAATGCTCTCTCGAAGAAGTACAGTTTTTTAAAGTTCCCATGTACAGGAACTTTTTTTGCTGATCAATGAGGTAGAAATTGCACACAGGAACTTTGCTGGGCTGAAATTGCTCACGGAGCTGAAAAAGGGAAGAGAAATGGAGATCGAATGTCTCCTACATGTTAATGTGACAGATTAAAGACAGCCATGGAAATGGATTTCACGCACACAAGGAGTTCAGAGCCCTCGGAGTTTTGCCATGATCCTTTGGCTCTGCGAACATCATAATTGGTCGGAGGCCACCGGTTCATTACCAAGTAGAGAAACAAGTGGCTCTTTACTGACAGGATGTCAATGGCCCAGGTTAAGTGAGTGTCTTAAGAAAATGCACCACTAAAGCCAAACAGATTGAAAGCATTTTTTAATGCTTAAAATACTGATGATTTGCGAGATGTGTATGGAATACCGTTTGTGTCATAAAGCACGTGGTCAAAACGCAATCTTTTTAATGCATTAAGGTAACGTCTTCACGCGCTAAGTTAACACCTACACACCTCAAATAAGAGTGTGCAAATGTGCTTGCAGGCGGTCCAACACATGCTAAATGTTACGGTTTTCTTCCGTTGAAGGAGAGTCGGACCAAAATGCAGCGTGGTTAGTTCGATACATCTTTAATGACGAAAAAATCACGAACAATACAAAAACAACAATCGGAAATGTGAAAACCTATACAGCCTATCTGGTGACACTAACACAGAGACAGGAACAATCACCCACGACATACTCAAAGAATATGGCTGCCTAAATATGGTTCCCAATCAGAGACAACGATAATCACCTGACTCTGATTGAGAACCACCTCAGGCAGCCATAGACTATGCTAGACACCCCACAAAAACCCCATGACAAAAACGCACCACAATAACCCATGTCACACCCTGGCCTGACCAAATAAATGAAGAAAAACATACATTACTTCGACCAGGGCGTGACAGAACCCCCTAAGGTGCGGACTCCCGGACGCACATCAAAACAATAGGGAGGGTCCGGGTGGGCGTCTGTCCACGGTGGCGGCTCCGGCTCGGGACGTGGACCCCACTCCATCAATGTCTTAGTTCCTGCCCCTCGCGTCCTAGGATAGTCCACCCTCGCCGCCGACCATGGCCTAGTAGTCCTCACCCAGAACCCCACTGGACTGAGGGGCAGCTCGGGACTGAGGGGCAGCTCGGGACTGAGGGGCAGCTCGGGACTGAGGGGCAGCTCGGGACTGAGGGGAAGCTCGAGACTGAGGGGAAGCTCAGGCAGGTAGTTGGCTCCGGCAGATCCTGGCTGGCTGGCGGATCTGGAAGAGTCTGGTTGACTGGCGGATCTGGAAGTGTCTGGTTGACTGGCGGATCTGGAAGTGTCTGGTTGACTGGCAGATCTGGAAGAGTCTGGTTGACTGGCAGATCTGGAAGAGTCTGGCTGACTGGCAGATCTGGAAGAGTCTGGCTGACTGGCAGATCTGGAAGATCATGGCTGACTGGCAGATCTGGAAGATCATGGCTGACTGGCGGATCCTGGCTGACTGGCGGATCCTGGCTGACTGGCGGATCTAGCTGCTCTGGCTGCTCCATGCATACTGGCAGCTCTGGCTGCGCTGAACAGGCAGGAGACTCCAGCAGCGCTGTAAAGGAGGAAGGCTCTGGCAGCGCTGAACAGGCGGGAGACTCCAGCAGCGCTGTAGAGGAGGAAGGCTCTGGCTGCGCTGAACAGGCGGGAGGCTCCGGCAGCGCTGTAGAGGAGGAAGGCTCTGGCTACGCTGAACAGGCGGGAGGCTCCGGCAGCGCTGTAGAGGAGGAAGGCTCTGGCTGCGCTAAACAGGCGGGGCGCACTGAATGCCTGGTGCGTGGTGCTGGCACTCGTGGTACTGGACCGAGGACACGCACAGGAAGCCTGGTGCGGGGAGCTGCCACCGGAGGACTGGTGTGTGAAGGTGGCACAGGATGGACCGGACCGTGAAGGCGTACTGGAGAGCCTGAGAGCATGACTGGCACAGGACGTGCAAGGCTAGGTAGGTACACAGGAGGCCTAGTGCGTGAGGCCGGCACAATTTTCACCAGCCAACTAACATGCACCTCAGGACGAGTATGGAGCGCTGACCCAGGTGCCATTAAATCCCCGACCCACGTCAATACAAAATCCCCCTTTACCAAACCTAACAACACCCGTGCCCTAGCCCATACTACTCCGGCAAAGGCACAGTCCCAAAAGACATGGCGCACAGTCTCCTCCCTGCCACAAGAGGATCTTAGACAGGTGGGGGATTGCACCAAATTATACCGGTACAAGATGGAACGTACCGGCAAACACTTATGAAGGCTTAACCAATTCAGGTCCTTGAGCCTGTTATCCAGACCCCGCGCCTGCACTCCCTCCCAGACCACTTCCGAGATGCCCACTACAGGCGCCGGACTCCCTGCCTTTCTGACCTCCTCGTACAGGTGCCTGTGATCTAAACCTACTCGGGCAACTTCAACCTCAGGGTGTGCACGCAGCCACTTGGCCGCATGACCAAAGTGCCACGGCAGCTGTTCCGCCCGAGGACCCGTGTTAGACCACACCATTATGCTTCTCGCCTGATACGAGAAAAACACCCGCAGGAGGTAACCGGACGGGTGTATCACTGGCTGAGCAAGCTCCGTTAACAAGAAGGAAACAAAAATTGAGTCCAGCTTGAGGGGAAATGTGGTACCCCCTACCTCCCTCCCCCGATGGGACAGATCATGCGTGCCCTTGCGACCCACTCGCACCTGCCACTCCACATAAACTGAAACACAAGCCTCACTAGAGGCCTCCTCAGACAAGCCGGCAATGGGTAGATGTATGCCAAATACAAAAGAGACGGCAACACATCCACCTTTAGGACCAGGACTTTGCCCATAAAAGACAAATACCTAGCTTTCCACATTGCTAGCTTCCTCTGTACCACTGCGATACGCATGTTCCAGTTTAGCGTCGCTGAGCCGGAGGTCTCAAAATGGACCCCGAGAATCCTCAGGGCCCCCTCACAGAGAGATAACCCCCCAGGCACATCCGTTCTACCGCGCCATCTTCCGAAAAACTTGACTGAAGACTTTGCATGGTTCAGAACTGCTCCCGACGCTCGGGTGAAATCCCCAAAGATGGCAAGGGACCTTGTCAGGCACGAGTCCTTGCACAACAGCAAGGAAGTGTCGTCGGCGTACTGCGTCATCTTAACACGCAGCCCACCACTTCCAGGGATCAGCAAACCTTCCACCTCTGTGTCTGCCCTAATGGCAGCCCCCAGAGGCTCCATGTACAGAACGAAGAGGAGAGCCGAGAGTGGGCACCCCTGCCTGACCCCAGACGAGAGGTCAAAAACATCACCCAAGTGACTATTTACACTAACTCGGCACCCCGCTCCGACATATAATGTACGAATCCATCCTATAAACTTCTCCCCAAATCCTAATCGACCTAACACTCTGAATAAAAGGATCTATTCACGCGATCGAAGGCTTTCGCCTGATCTAGCGCTGCTACCATTAAAGGCAGACCTCTATCTTCAACCCAAGCGATGGAGTCCCTGATTAACTGTAGGTTCCATCTAATAGAGCGGCCCTCTACCCCGCACGTCTGATCCTCATGAACGACGTAGGGAAGGGCTGTGCGCAACTGGTCTGCTAAAACCTTTGCAAGTAGCTTGTAATCTACACACAGCATGGTCAACGGCCGCCAGTTGCCAAGGTCTGTTACTTCCCCCTTCTTATATAAAAGTGACAGCACACCAACAGCCATTGATCCCCCGGGACCCCGTCTCAAGGATGGCCTTCAAGACTTCGAGGACCACTGGTCCAAGTATACCCCAAAACTTGAGATAAAACTCAGCCGGCAGCCCATCTATCCCAGGCACCTTCCCTTTTCCCATCCTCCTAAGAGCGCTCTCAACCTCTTCTAGTGAGATCTGGGCCTCCATCACTTCTCTAATGTCCTCCGGCAACCGCCTGGACAAGTGTTCTAAAAACACATTTCCCTGCTCTACATCTATTTCCCTTTCCTTAAATAAACCTTGGAAATGATCAGTTGTCACCCTGACCATATCCTCTGGTTCTCTAACTATACTACCATTTTCTTCCCTAACACCATGCATTACCTTCCTACTCTGTCTTGCCCTAACCAACTTAAAGAACATAGCAGAACAAGTCTCATTATGTTCTAGAAAGCCACTATGCGCTCGCTCAATGAAAGCTCGAGCCTTCCGCTCCTGCAACTCCCTGAGCTGCGCCTTTAGGGTTGCGGATCTCTCCCAGTCAAACGACCCGCCGAGGTTGCCTGCCTCGTATTCGAGTTCAATTAACCTCTGGATACGATCCACCTCCCTCCTCTCCTCCCTTTTTTCCTCTTGCAATACCCTATTATAAAAGCCCTAATCCTCACCTTAACTAATTCCCACCACTCTAACACCCCCTCGCACATGGACCGGAGGCCCTCAAGCCTCCAAAAGAAACCATAAAACCCGTCAACAAAAGCCCGCTCCTCCAGCACATCCCGATCTAGCTTCCAGTACCCTCTACCAAAGAGGCAGACTGGCGACCCCACCTGCAGGAGCACCCCGTCGTGATCCGAAAAGAAAACAGGCAACAGCCGCCCAGACAACTTACCCAAAGACCTGGGTACAAAAATATAGTCGAGCCTCCGCTCAACCCCCTGGAGTTACGCCATGTAGGACCGTCCATTTTCGGAGTAGTGTGCAGACCACCATCTACCAGACCATGGCAAGCCATTAGCCTGGCAATGGCGCCCGCACTGCTATCCCCCCTCTTCCTAAATCTGTATTAAAATCCCCCTATCACTAATTTCCTATTTGTGACACACAGGGCGTCAGACAGTCCACCATCTCCCTTCTGTCTGCCACCACCTGTGGCCCATACACCACCACTAATCTAAATTTACAATCCCTTATCGTGACATCCACCCCTATAACCCTCCCCTGCATTACCACAAAAGAATCCTCCACTTTTACCTCCCTGTGCCCACACAAAATCCCTACCCCGATGAGTGCACCCCCAACACCCCAAACCGACTCCCCCTTGTCCCACTCCCTCTTAAACCTAATAACATCCCCTCCATCCCTCAGGTGAACCTCCTGTAAAAACAAAAATCAAACCCCACACCCTCCAAATAACTAAAAACCGCCCTCCTCTTAACAAAATCCCTTAAACCCCTTACATTTAAACTAACAAAAGTAAAATTAGACTCCATGAAAAATAAATACATGTAATACACTCAAATTCTGAACCCAGACAGAAAAAAACATAAAACAGGAGACTCACCCGATGCTCCCCTGCTCCATATCTACCGGTGAGAACACCATCCGTAATCCCGACATCCCCCCTCTTCCTCCATCACACCCTCCCAGGATGCAGCAATAGTGTTTGGCTCCGGGTGCCCTGCACCCTGGGTCTACCCCCACAATCCTCCCCCTCCCCAGTGTTGCAGCTGGTTTGGAAAAAAATTGGGAGGCTGAGTCCCCAAACAAAAACTCCCCACCTCCTCTTGTACCCAGTCCTGAGTCTTGTTATGTGTGTCCCCACCCAACAGAAGTTGAGGGCCTGGGGAAACCAGCAGCAACCCAGAGGTTTCTCCCGCCCCCATCACTCTCTTGGCCATCCCTTCCCCCTCACTGTCGGCCAATCGCCCCCTCCTCTTCATACTCTTCTTTGGTGATGGCGGCAGTGAAGAGATACCACCCTCCCCCCGCCAGCTCCTCCACCATACCCCTCATCTCTTCCACCATGGCACTTTCCCCCAGTCCACTTTCTCTTCCACCGTCTCCTTCTCCACCACTCCTCCCTCGCTTTCTTCTCTCTCATGCTCCTCCACTCGGTTGCCTTCTTCCGCCGCTTTTTCTGGTTCTCCTACTCCCGTGCCTTCCGTTTCCTTCTCTCTTCCATCCGCCGCTTCTGGCTCCTCCTCCTTCCTTGTGGCCTTCCCCTCTGGACCTGAACTCTGGTCATGAGGCGTGCTTCCTTCCCCTCCTCTTCTTCCCCCATCCCCCGCTCCTGCTCCCCCCAGCCGCAGACGCATATGACCTCTGCCGGGCCGGGCACCCCTCCACAGGTGTGCTGACGAGCCACACCCATGGCACGTCTTAGGCTTGTCACAATCCCTCGCCTCGTGATCCTCAGATGCACAAAATCTGCATTTTCTTGCACTGCATGAGGCGAATATGTGACCATAGGCCATACAGCGTCTGCAAAATGGGGGCTGACGTGCATAATACAACATCCCCCTGTCAGCCCCTAGGGAGAACATAGCAGGAGGATGGAGGTAGCCACCATGTCCCCTTGGGTCCTCTCTGAGGAGGGCCTGGAAGCCTCTCCTCCCATTCCAAAACCCAAGGGAGTCTTTGAGGTGCCTTGCTGAGGAGACGTTATCCATGTATCTACCCAGAAAAGCCCTCACCTCTTCGTCCTTAACGTAAGGGTTGTAAATGTTTACAGTTACAACCCTAAAGTTATTCTTCGCCAGGCTTGTTATTTCGTAGTGGCACATCGGCCTCTCACCTCCCACTGCTCTTGCCCTTCTCAGGATATCATCGTGTTTTTCCTCTGTATATAGTGCAACGTCGTATGCTCCCTCCAACGAGTTGCCTTGGAAACAAAACACGTCCTTCACCGTCAGCTTTAGAATCCCCATCAATATTATCCTTCCAAAGGATTCCCGTCCTAAAGGCTCAAACTCCTTTTCCTTCCAAGCAAACCGAATCGTGTTGGCCAGCCCAATCCCAGGGACCGACCGTGTTGATGTATTTAGCACCATCTCCGCAAGGAGAATGGCGCTCGTTCTCTTCTCTTCCAAAACAATTGAAAAGAAAAAACCAAGTGACTGAGCCTATCTGGTGAACACTACACAGAGACAGGAACAATCACCCACTACATACTCAAAGAATATGGCTGCCTAAATATGGTTCCCAATCAGAGACAATGATAATCACCTGACTCTGATTGAGAACCGCCTCAGGCAGCCATAGACTATGCTAGACACCCCACAAAAACACCATGACAAAAACGCACCACAATAACCCATGTCACACCCTGGCCTGACCAAATAAATGAAGACAAACATACATTACTTCGACCAGGGCGTGACACTAAATAAACGGCTGCAAGCGCTACACCTGCAAAATATTTACCTACACAAGCTAACTTAATGCGCTCTTTAATATGCACATTCTACCAGACAATTTCCTTAAATTGTTGTTACTGTTCCTTTTCCACTGCAAGCAGAGCATGATCGTTGACAAGGTAACGGTTTTGTCTTTGAAAATTGTTGTTACTGAATCATAAAGTTTATCAGCTAGTTTACAGCGGAAGGATCTGTTTCTCATCAATGGCTATAAAATTCAGCTAACATTAATCTAGCACCAGGATCAGCAGTGCTTAGCATAAGATAAATCAGATACTGACTAGCTAATTTAGCTAATGCCGGTAGCCTCGAACCCCGGCCATATTACACTGCTCAAAAAAATAAAGGGAACACTAAAATAACACATCCTAGAACTGAATGAATGAAATATTCTTATTAAATAATTTTCTTTACATAGTTGAATGTGCACAAAAACACAAAAATGATCAATGGAAATCAAATTTATCAACCCATGGAGGTCTGGATTTGGAGTCACACTCAAAATTAAAGTGGAAAACTACACTACAGGCTGATCCAACTTTGATGTAATGTCCTTAAAACAAGTCAAAATGAGGCTCAGTAGTGTGTGTGGCCTCCATGTGCCTGTATGACCTACCCACAACGCCTGGGCATGCTCCTGATGAGGTGGCGGATGGTCTCCTGAGGGATCTCCTCCCAGACCTGGACTAAAGCATCCGCTAACTCCTGGACAGTCGGTGGTGCAACGTGGCGTTGGTGGATGGAGCGAGACATGATGTCCCAGATGTGCTCAATTGGATTCAGGTCTGGGGAACGGGCGGGCCAGTCCATAGCATCAATGCCTTCCTCTTGCAGGAACTGCTGACACACTCCAGCCACATGGGGTATAGAATTATCTTTCATTAGGAGGAACCCAGGGCCAACCACACCAGCATATGGTCTCACAAGGGGTTCTGAGGATCTCATCTCGGTACCTAATGGCAGTCAGGCTACCTCTGGCGAGCACATGGAGGGCTGTGTGGCCCCCCAAAGAAATGCCACCCCACACCATGACTGACCCACCGCCAAACCGGTCATGCTGGAGGATGTTGCAGGCAGCAGAACATTCTCCACGGCGTCTCCAGACTCTGTCACGTCTGTCACATGTGCTCAGTGTGAATCTGCTTTCATCTGTGAAGAGCACAGGGCGCAGTGGCGAATTTGCCAATCTTGGTGTTCTCTGGCCTGCACGGTGTTGGACTGTAAGAACAACCCCCACCTGTGGACGTCGGTCATTTTGCAGGGCTCTGGCAGTGCTCCTTCTGCTCCTCCTTGCACAAAGGCGGAGGTAGCGGTCCTGCTGCTGGGTTGTTGCCCTCCTACGGCCTCCTCCACGTCTCCTGATGTACTGGCCTGTCTCCTCGTAGTGCCTCCATGCTCTGGACACTATGCTGACAGACACAGCAAACCTTCTTGCCACAGCTCGCATTGATGTGTCATCCTGGATGAGCTGCACTACCTGAGCCACTCGTGTGGGTTGTAGACTCCGTCTCATGCTACCACTAGAGTGAAAGCACCGCCAACATTCAAAAGTGACCAAAACATCAGCCAGGAAGCATAGTAACTGAGAAGTGGTCTGTGGTCACCACCTGCAGAACCACTCCTTTATTGGGGATGTCTTGCTAATTGCCTATAATTTCCACCTGTTGTCTATTCCATTTGCACAACAGCATGTGACATTTATTGTCAATCAGTGTTGCTTCCGAAGTGGACAGTTTGATTTCACAGAAGTGTGATTGACTTGGAGTTACATTGTGTTGTTTAAGTGTTCCCTTTATTTTTTTGAGCAGTGTATATCATATCAAACTCTGCCCGGCCATAATGCTAGCCTCAGTGAACAGCTCCTCCTTGTGTATTATTAAAAGCACTGCTGAAAAAACATCTAAACTATAACAGCCACGGAAACACACTGGACTATGTTAATACTATCAAGGTAAATTACATACTTGCAAGATTGTTGCTTGAATGCAGGGCCAGGCATACATAGATTAGACGACGGTGATACTCCAAAAACATCCTGCTGGGGCTAACGCTATTAATCCTTGTCGTTGTTGTTTTTTGGACTATGTTGTCTCTATTTTGCTTTATCATTGACTAAAGGAAGACAAGCTACCTAAATGTGACTTATCAATTAGTACTGAAGCAGGACATTTTTGTTGACACTTCTTCAGCCGGAGTGGCTGTTATTTTACTGCTAACGTTAGCCGCGCTAGCCCTCGATTAGCATGAAGACATTGAAAAGCTCACATAAAATTTGGCCATTGACAACATAGTAAAACCTTTGCTAACATCTATAAAATATCAGCTTTCGAACAGAGTTGACTTTAATGTGCACATTTACTTCATTTTTGGAATATTTACATTCCATCGAAGTCTTTTTTAGGTTAAAACAACCATTTCAACCATATACCAAGAACTATATAGTACTGCTTCAAAGGAATAGAGTTCCCATTCCTTCCGCTTTATTTTCAAACAATTGTGTCTTGCAGAAGGGAACCATGAAGAGGAGCTTGGAGTGGGAAAGGGGGAGGCTGATAGGGCAGCAGGGAAGACCTGATTCATCAAGTATCACAGTTAATTCTGGTGGTTCTCACCTGGTTGGCATGCACAACACTCTTAATGTTTGACTTCAGGCAAAATGTCTTCAGCCACCATAGGGTGGAGAGCCACTAGTTGTCATTTTTGACACAGCAGTGTCTGTATGGATGTACCAAGAAAGGACGTTAGAAGTTAAGTCCCCATGATATCGACTCCACTGCAGCCCAGTCAATATCGATTTAAAAAACTGGAACAATAGATATCATGTAGCACATGGTAGCAAAAATCCACTGGACCAACTCCAGTTTGCCTATTGTCCCAACAAATGTGTCAATTATGCATTTTACATACGTCAGAGTGCGTTTTCTTTTATAGCTCTGCTTTCAACACCATCCTGAGCAACAAACTGGTTAGCAGACTCAGGCCTCTGGGTGTAAACCCTGTAATAACAAGTTAGATTTTTTTACATTTTCACAAGAATGTGGATCCCCAGAATGGATCCAACACCTAAATATGCTGATGACACTACCATGGTACACCTGATCACCAGTGATCCTGAGTACATGAATAAGTTGTGGGTTCTGACATAATGGTGATATGACAACAACCTCAGCATAAGCAAAACAAAGTAGATGGTGAGACTTAATAACCATTCTTCCATCTACTGTACATTGACATGGAGATGATCAGCAGCTTCAAGTTCCTGGGCACCCTGATATCCTTTTCTGCCCTTAGTCACATCACTCAAAATGTCCCACCAGTGCTTCTCCACTACCCTCATCACCGTGCTGCACCACGACCTATTGTTGAAGTTGGAAGTTTACATACACTTAGGTTGGAGTCATTAAAACTTGTTTTTCAACCACTCCACAAATTTCTTGTTAACAAACTATAGTTTTGGCAAGTCGGTTAGGACATCTACTTTGTGTATGACACAAGTAATTTTTCCAACAATTGTTTACAGACAGATTATTTCCCTTATAATTCACTGTATCACATTTCCAGTTGGTCAGAAGTTTACATACATTAAGTTGACTGTGCCTTTAAACAGCTTGGAAAATTCCAGAAAGTGATGTCATGGCTTTAGAAGCTTCTGATAGGCTAATTGACATCATTTGAGTCAATTGGAGGTGTACCTGTGGATGTATTTCAAGGCCTACCTCCAACCTCAGTGCCTCTTTGCTTGACATCATGGGAAAATCAAAAGAAATCAGCCACGACCTCAGAAAAAAATTGTAGACCTCCACAAGTCTGGTTCATCCTTGGGAGTAATTTCCAAAAACCTGAAGGTACCATCTGTACAAACAATAGTGCGCAAGTATAAACACCATGGGACCACACAGCCATCATACCGCTCAGGAAGAAGACACATTCTGTCTCCTAGAGATGAACGTACTTTGGTTCGAAAAGTACAAATCAATCCCAGAACAACAGCAAAGGACCTTGCTGGAGGAAACAGATACAAAGGTATCTATATCCACAGTAAAACAAGTCCTATATCGACATAACCTGAAAGGCCACTCAGCAAGGAAGAAGCCACTGCTCCAAAACCTCCATAAAAAAGCCAGACTAGGGTTTGCAACTGCACATGAGGAGAAAAATCATACTTTTTGGAGAAATATCCTCTGGTCTGATGAAACAAAAATAGAACTGTTTGGCCATAATGACCATGGCTATGTTTGGAGGAAAAAGGGGGAGGCTTTCAAGCCGAAGAACACCATCCCAACCGTGAAGCACGGAGGTGGCAGCATCATGTTGTGGGGGTGCTTTCCTGCAGGAGGGACTGCTGCACTTCACTTCGTAAATGGGTCTTCCAAATGGACAATGAACCCAAGCATTCTTCCAAAGTTGTGGCAAAATGGCTTAAGGACAACAAAGTCAAGGTATTGGAGTGGCCACCACAAAGCCCTAATCTCAATCATATAGAACATTTGTCGACAGAACTGAAAAAGCATGTGTGAGCAAGTTGGCCTACAAACCTGACTCAGTTACACCAGCTCTGTCAGGAGAAATGGGCCAAAATTCACCCAACTTACTGTGGGAAGCTTGTGGAAGGCTACCCGAAACGTTTGACCCAAGTTAAACAATTTAAAGGCAATGCTACCAAATTCTAATTGAGTGTATGTAAACTTCTGACCCACTGGGAATGTGGTGAAAGAATTAAAAGCTGAAATAAATCATTGTCTCTACTATTATTTTGAAATTTCACATTCTTAAAATAAAGTGGTGATCCTAACTGACCTAAGACAGGGCATTTTTACGAGGATTAAATGTTAGGAATTGTGAAAAACTGAGTTTAAATGTATTTGGCTAAGGTGCATGTAAACTTCCGACTTCAACTGTATGTACCAACTACAGTGTCTGTTTTTCTTGCCATAACACATGTAAATGAAATGTTGTCCATATTTACTGTAAGATTTGGTTATGATAACATTGCACATATTGTAACATTGACATACATGACTTAACTACTTACTACATAATGATCAGTTTACCGACTAAGAAATCATACATTTATTAAAATAATAAAGCTGCATTATGTATTACTGTGTCCAATTGATTCTGATTGGTTGTAATGTTTTTGAAAACTTTCACCACACAACTTTTTTTGCTGATGGTCAATCCTGTTGGAAACTTTAATATCAATCCTTTTGGGACACATAACCAATTAACATTGGCTGCAGTATTCTGAACTTTACTAGGTAGTCATGCAATAAACATTTTGGATAATTCCCATTAAATGAATTCCCTTTAAATCAAATACATTTATATTTGTCACATGCGCCGAATACAACATTTCACCTTACAGTGAAATGCTTACTCACAAGCCCTTAACCAACAATGCAGTTAAGAAAAATACCTTTAAAAAATAGAAAAAGAAAGTAACAAATAATTAAAGAGCAGCAGTAAATTAACAATAGTGAGGCTTTATACAGGGGGTACCAGTACAGAGTCAATGTGCGGGGGCACCTGTGAGTCGAAGTAATATATACATGTAGGTAGAGATATTAAAGTGTCTATGCATAGATAATAACTGAGAGTAGCAGCAGCGTTAAAGGGGGGCAGCAATGCAAATAGTTTGGGTAGCCATTAGATGTTCAGGAGTCTTATGGCTTGGGGGTAGAAGCTGTTTAGAAAGCCTCTTGGACCCAGACTTGGCGCTCTAGTACCGCTTGCCGTGTGGTAGCAGGAGAGAACAGTCTATGACTAGGGTGACTGGAGTCTTTGACAATGACACCAAATGTTGGTGACTAGAATTCCACTCTCCATTTTCTCCCCGAAGGCTGCGTACGTTGTTGGGTGTATTGGCAGCCTTAAAATAATGCTGCATGTATTTTCTTCCGGGAAGATCCTGGCAGCCTCCTTCTCTTGTTTGTGTAAGAACTGTAGCTGTGGCTCCGCTGGGAATCCCAGCCTTGGAATGGCTGAAGCCCCCGAAGGGAAAATGATAACCTTCTCCAGGGTTTTTTATTTAACCTTTATTTAACTAGGCAAGTCAGTTAAGAAGAAATTCTTATTTACAATAACAGCCTACCATGGGTTACCGTGGGTTAACTACCTTGTTCAGGGGCAGAATAACAGATTTTTACCTTGTCAGCTCAGGGATTTGATTTAGCAACCGTCATGGTTCCTAGTCCAATGCTCTAACCACTAGGCTACCTGCCACCCCAAGCTTGTTAAAGGGTACGTTCCCCTCTGAAAAAAGAAGGAAGGGGGAGGGACATTAAAGTCCATAAGTAACACTTATTGAAGAACACAATACTCTAAGTGAAAATAGTTTGGGAATTAATTGATCTATTATGTTCTTGGAGGGCCCATGAAAGAATAAGGTTATAACATGCTGTCCCACAGTTGTAAGAGTGATTAGGTGATATATTTTACTGATGTGGGCCGTGTTACTTCAATGATCATGGTTTTGCATCTAACCTTAAACCTGCAGCAGCCAGTCCCTCCAGAAACATAAGACTCTGCTCTCTATTGCTCTTTGATTGGTACCAGGTGGGGGAGCCCTGCTTTGAAGAGAGAAGCTATGTCTTTGGCCAAAAGAGTCTTCTCAGCGTAGATGAAAACCTCTCTGAAGAAGCTTGAGTGTCTATTCATGTAAGGCAGGAGACAGACACTCCAGACCCTCTTTGAATCTATAAAGTAAATAAAGTCAATGAATTTGTCCTGAAGAACTTGACTCAACTTATGAGATTCCTTAGATATGTGGAAACTCACTGCTTTACAGCATCCCGTAGCCTGCTTTCTAAGTAGAACTTTGTGGCTGACTCCACCAGGGCATCCCTCTCCTCCAATGTACGAATGTATTGCACTGAACCAAACAAGACTAGTTGTTCGGAGGCCTCCATGACCGCTTCCTGTGCCTCGTCAACAGTTTGTGCTAACTGGATCTTAGATAGTTCAATAACAGTGTTGTGGGACAAATGAGCAGAATAAACTGATTATCACTACCCTTAAAAAAGATTGACTGCCAACAAAAGGAAACCAAATCCATGTGGAAAAGAGTTGCAAGAAAGGCATTTGTGCAAATCAGGTCCCTCAAATATTGCAGAGGAATGGATGGCACTCATTAGCAGCCTGAAAAATTCTCCTGAGGGACCATGCTCATCAGCTGCCTCTTTTCCATCAGCATTCCTAAAAACCATGTCTATTTTTGACTCCGGATTAAAGAAGGCTCTCTTAATGCCTCTCATTGCACAATCATAAACGTTGTCCCTCGTCACGTTAATTTGTTTGGCATCAGGGGCAAAAGCAAAGTCAATCTTGCTGCTCATTAACTTCAGCAGTGTTTGGAGGTCAACACTAAAAAAGAGATATTCAGAATAACAAAGCTCAGATACTTCCCACAATTCATCTGAAATAACAAGACATTGAATTATTTACAGGGATGACTTACTCATTGTCATCATCACTAACATCAACAGGCAAAAGTGGACTCCATGGAGGGGAGGCCACATGAAGTGGTATAGGTTAGACGGGAGGGGGGCACAGGAAGTTGCGCTGGTGGAGGGGGGGGGGGCAAAATAAGTGGTGCAGAAGGAATAGGCACAGGAATAGGTGCTGTCTGTAAAAGGTCATTTAAAAGGCTTACCGGTATACATTTCAAAAACACGGAGAACGCAATAAAGCTGTCAAACATGAGGTGATTGCGTTCTGAAAATGATTTACAGAAAGAAAATGTATCCGCATGAATCCCTCACTATAGAATGTAATCAATGTGTAGGTCAATAAGACATTTTAAGGATGCATGTAACTTTTTTTTTTTTCAAGAATATCTTCAATATGTACTGTATTACGTTCAACAAGCAGACCGGGTTGTTTTCCCCTCCATGGTCTGTCCTAACACGGGATGGAACGCCATATCTGGAGACAGCGTTCATGAAGCAATCCGTTACAGTACTGCTGCCATTGTTGCTGGAAGCACGGAGAAACACAATGAGGCGGCTGTACCCATCAATGCCACCATGTATGACTATCCTCCACCTAAATCAGAGAATATAGCACTGGTTGATACAAAAGCTGAAGACACATTAAATATACAAACATCACCATCCTCCTTTACCACTTCGATGCTGCATCAGGTTCCTGCAGGATATAACAAAGCAGCAGACCAAATATTAAATTAACATCCAAAAGTGGAACAATGTTAATGAACAATCTACCCGTGGATCACAACTATAAGATGTGATTACAATATCTGCTTCAATTGGAAAAATAACCACGTTTATCTTGATGGGTCAATGGGACAGACTCTCTTGTTGTTCACACTTAGGCACAAATACTTTTCTCCAACTGTTTTTACCTCTGTATGTACTCAATATGAGCATGTTTGTTCATTTCATGATGCAGATATTCTATCAATCACAGAAGTAGCAGAAACACAATAAAACAATTTTTATCCACATGAGTGACATATTAGACATGTTAGTTGTTGATGAACAAGTTGTGGGTGAACAATGTACAACTTCTCACCATTGATATAGATAATTGTGTCTATCACAAAGATACATTATCCTTATCAGTTTGTGGTTTCCTTCAAGGTGCCATAACGAGTTTGGTCCAGCAACACGGTATGGCCTTCGATGCAGCCTCCACAACATAGCTCTGAGGGCAGCCGCCCTATGGTTAACACGAAGCATGCTGTCCCTCACTCTGCATCTCTGCACCAAGAATTCCCAATGCCCTGAATTGTGCTCGAACGGCCTCTGGTCCAAGTTTGTCGTTTCAAGCGCCAAGTCCTCAATCTTTTCATCCTGAGCCAAGCCTGACATGTCAGAATATAACGGTGCATGTGACAGATTGAAGTGTCTGGGGAAAAAATAGTTACAATGGTCAGGGATGAGGTAATGTATATCATCATAGTCATTTTAAAGTCCTGTCTTGATTGAAGTCATTCTAAATGGTTTGATTGGTACGAAACTGGAAACCATGCATCTAAAGTCTGTGTAGTTTATAGCATTACTCCCAAGCACAACTGACCTTAGATGACGTTTGACTGTCGATCAGGACACATGTAGAATATCTGCCATCTGAGGCACACTGAAAGCACAGGACATCAGAAACCTCAGTTGCTCTTGAGTGACGGCATAACAAAGTACACTTCTTGCTCCTCTCCAATTCTGAGGAACTGGCTGTTACAATAATACAACACTGTGTTTAGGCTTCTTAATGTATTGTGACACCGCCCACCCCCCCCATTCCAAAAACACTTTTAAATTATAGTAATTGTCACAAATTGTGGCCAAGTAATGTTTTTATAATATTGTATTTTAATACCAAGACATAAATAGAAATGTTAACCAAGAACGAATACAATGGGCAGCAGGAGAACGGATGAAAAAAAAAAACAACGGCCTATCAACATTACCTGGTTTGATTGCTCAACAGTAAGCACAACCACACCCACTACAATGCTGCTTACCTTGTTGTGCACGCCAGCCAGAGGTACGAATCTCCTGAATGATCTGAGATACTTGATCAATTAGGTCAACTGCTGAAGCAACATGTATCAGCCTCCCCCTAGCCTACTCGAGGAATCTCTGCATGGTTTCCATTCTGCAAGACGACAGTTTTGGAAAAATGGAGACCATGGGACTGCGATTCCTGTTCAAACAGTGCCATAGTACTAACGTTAACGTTCCTGGTGTATGTCTGAAGTAAATTTCTACATCATATTCTTTAGATGAAATATTAATATTTCAAAGGGTATTCAAATGTAATATCTGTGCTGTTGGAAGGGTGATATGTTGTAGATATTAACAAAGTTTTAACAGGGTTGTCCCAGGTCAATTGAGCTTCGTGAGCTTTGTAAATGTTTTCATGCTAATCGCGAGCTAGCACGGCTAAGGCTAGGTAGCATTGAAATTATAGCTAGCCAGCCTGCTTGAAGTTTTAGACCTTCTGTTGTTGTTTGCCTAAAAATGCAAAAACATGTTTGACGTCAGTACTCCTCAATAATAAGTCACCTTTATATGTAGCTAGCAGGGCTGTAAAAAATGTACAGGTGGCGCCGTTCACTGCGGCTATGGCCATAATTTGTCGGCTAAGGAATGTTAGCAAGCTAACTAGTAACTGATTTAGCAATCCAGCCATTTAAATTCCAGCATTCAATAAAGAAAAAAATATGTACTACATATACTAGCTACATATATAAAATACTCCCTTAGCCTAATCAGACTTACAATATTAGAGACACAGAGGCCTAAATCCGTCCTCTGTGTTAGCTAGCTGATCAACTTTATGATTAAGTAATAATAGTATTGTAATGACCTGACTAGATCATAAATGAACAATTGTCCAGACAGAGGCTTGAGTTTGCGAATTGACGGTTTATTGAACCAACTTTACACAGGCTACTGTTTGGGCCGTAGCACACGCCAAATAGATGACAGATAACCCACAAGCCAATCGTGACCTTCTCTTGTGAAACCCAGACGTAAGAGAGAGAGAACAAAGGCTGAACCTGGTCTTAACTTCCAATGCCCAACCCCCCTCCACGCCACTCCGCCAACCACCAGGATGCCCGGCATCAGAACATTCCAGGCATTCCCGTGATTGGCAGATAGCCGGTTGATTGACATGTCGGACCCCGCGAACACCGGGTACTGGTCAGTACAACACAACCACCTCCTAGCCTAGCACATAACACACAGCTGTCTGTGCGGGTCGCTACAGTATTTACAAATAATCAACCTTGTTAACGTGGACTGAAGGGCATCAAGTCCAGGGTTATCAGAGAGCAGAAGCCGAAGTGCAGTTATTCTGCCCTTGAGTTGCGTTCCCATGCAAAACTAGACAGATAGCTAACAACTAAGTCTTCAATAAAACTCTCAAGGCGTGACTTTTCTTGAATGAATATATTGAAAACGTTTATGTTGTGAAACTGCAAAATACAGAAAAGAATATACTTTAGTGTTCAATTCACACCGACATACTGTAGCTGTACATTAAACATTTGAAGTTGCATAAATACAAAGCACGCGCTAAGGTACCATGCATCTGGCATGATGCCAAACCATATAGCTAATTGTTAACCATATGGTAATTGCTCCTTTCATTACTCTAATAATGTATAACCATCTATGTAGAATAACAAAGCATATTACACTAGAAACAGTAACAAAACTACAGTATTGTATATTTTACAATTCGTTTGCATGACGCATGAGCAAAGTAATACAGCTAACGACATACATTAAAGGCATTGCAATTTGTGAGTAAATGCAACCAACATTGATATGTAAGAAACTCTATCAATAACAAGATTATCATCATTAGCTAAATGCTTGAATCGAACTTACAAACAAATATTTTTCCAAGGCTGAAGCGTGACAAGAAATAACTACATTGAAAGACCTGCACCGTAGCGTTGCTTGTAGCTGCTTCTATGCGTGCAAAACAAATTCTGAACTTCCCGTTTGCGTTGTCTTTCTAAGTACCAGAAAGCGCCACTAGGGGGCAAATAACACCATTGAACACAATGAAAATCCAATTTAACCATTGTAATAAAATAATCTGTTACCTTCTAACAGGATGGCAGCACAGCAGTCATGTAAGGTCTGTTTGCAGTGGATAAGGAAGTTCTACTCGCCATCTTCAATTGTGGTGTTGTTGCTTCAAACTGACTGTACACCGATTAATGAAATCTGATTGAAAGGAGGAGCTAGGGAAATTGGGTGGTAAAATTGGCATATTAAAGAACGCTTTAGCGTGTGTAGGTGTATATTTAGCAGCTGTAGGCGTAAATGTTATGTGTGCAGGACCGCTTGCAGCCGTTTATTTAGCACATGTTGGACTGCCTGCAAGCACATATGCACGCGCTTATTTGCCACTTGTAGGCGTTAACTTAGCATGTGAAGACGTTAATTTAAGGTGTGCACGCATTAATTTAGTGCCTGCACCTGCTTACTTTACATTAAAAGGATTGAGTTTTGACCACGTGCTTTAAACCGCATTCCAGAGATGTGGAGATGGGAGCGTGTCTGTATTTTCCAGCTCTGTGACTTTTATTTGCATACGCATGGGATAGTTTCGTAGAATCTGGGACTCTATGACTACTGTGCCATTTTCAGTCGATTTTGATATTTTTACCAAGCTCTGACACACTCTTTGAATTAGGGGTTACTTCAAGGAACCATTGCAATCAATGGGTTCAAATTTGCACCTTTGGTTAGTTGAGGGGTTCTTGGTGGGACCTTACATGTTTTAATGTAGCAAAGGGTTCATGGAAGAACCTTTTTACTGGTGAGTGCAGAGCACTTTTAATTTATTTTGCCATTGGATTTGTTGCACTGCCAGACTCAGATTTTTATGCGGTTTTTGGAAATGGTTTTATGGAATAGCTAGCAACTTGTAAACAATTACCCATTCCTATATGAGTACTATTTTAATAGCAAAGTTGAATAGTACAACATTAGCCATCAATCTAATTATATTATATTCCGAGAGCATCTGGTCGTTTAGGTGGTGGCACTAAACTACTCCTTTATCCTAAATTGAGATTTTATATTTTCTCCCTCACTCACCTGACCATCTCCTCATTTGAAATCCATGCTGTCACTGTCACTTTTCCACTCAAGCTTAACATGGTTGCTATCTATCGCCCCCCAAGTACACTTCAAGAGTTCCTCAATGAGCTTGACACCTTGATAAGCTCATTTCCAGACGATGGCTCACTGCTCTTACTGGGCGACTTCAACCTCCCGACATCTGCCTTCGATAATAATTCTAAGATAATATTCTTTCCAACTTTTTCTTTCCCTTCTTTGCCTCTTGACCTTACCTTTTCACAGTCCCCTCCCACTCACAAGGCAGGCAATACACTTGACCTCATCTTTACTAGAGGCTGTTCTCCTACTAATCTCACTGTAACCCCCCTCCACGTCTCTGATCACTACTTTGTTTCCTTTTCTGTCTCCCTCTCCTCCAATCCTAGCCACTCAGCCCCTATCCAGATGGTAATGCATCGTCACAATCTTCACTCTCTCTTCCATTAGAATATCCTCTTCTATCCAATCATCTTTCCTTTTTGCTAAATCATTCTCCCTCCTGTCTCCTGATTCTGCCTCTTCAACCCTACTCTCCTCCCTTTCTGTATCCTATGATTCGCACTGTCCCTTTTCCTCCCCTCCTGCTCTGTGGCTGAGTGACAATGTTTGAATGGCTGAGTGACCTTTCTGTATCCTATGCCTCGCACTGTCCCCTTTCCTCCCCTCCTGCTCTGTGGCTGAGTGAACAGGGCTACGGGCTGCTGAGCAAAAATGGAGGAAAACTGAACTTCCGGAGGACCTATTATCCTTTCACTCCCTCCTCTTTAACTTCTATTCCACTGTATCCGCTGCTAAAGCCACTTTCTATCACTTTAAATTTCAGGCTTCTGCCTCTAACCATAGTAAACTCTTTTCCACCTTTGCAGGCGACTTTGTCAACCACTGAAAAGAAGGTTGATGACATCTGCTTCTCATTCAGTCAGCCTAATGGGTCCACTGTTACCACTTACACAGAACTATCCTATGCCTTGACCTCTTTCTCCCCTCGCTATCCAGATGAAACCCGGCAAATAGTGAGGTCTGGCCGCCTGACAACGTGCCCTCTCGACCCCATCACTTCCTCTCTTCTCCAGACCATCTCTGGAGACCTTCTCCCCTCTCTGACTTCAAAATGGCCCGAGTTGCTCCCCTCCTCAAGAAACCAACACTCGACCCCTATGATATCAAAAACTACAGACACGTATCCATTTGGTTCTTTCCAAAACACTTGAGTGTGCTGTCTCTGATAATCTCTCTTGCTATCTCTCTCAGAATGATCTTCTTGACCCTAACCAGTCAGGCTTCAAGACGGGTCACTTAACCGAGACTGATGACTGCTCGTCTCTGTGTCACGGAGGCTTTTCACACTGCCAAAGCTGACTCTCTCTCCTCTGTTCTCGTCCTCCTACATATATCCATTGCATTAGACACCATGAAGCATCAGATCCTTCTTTCCATCCTCTCAGGGTTGGGTGTCTCAGGCTCTGCACTCTTGGATTGTATTCTACCTGGCAGGCTGCTCCTACCTGCTGTCATGGAGAGGGTCTATGTCTGCACCACATAGTCTCACTAGTAGTGTCCCTCAGGGCTCCATTTTAGGCCCTCTCCTCTTCTATACACCAAGTCACTTGGCTCCATCATATCTTCGCATAGTCTCTCCTATCATTGCAATGAGGGTGACATTCAACTACTTTTCTCCTTCCCCCCCCTTCTGACACCCAGGTGGTGACACGTATCTTTGCGTGCCTGTCAGATATCTCAGCTTGGATATTGGCCCACCACCCCAAACTCAACCTCGACAAGAATGAGGTGCTCTTCCTCCTGGGGAAGGCCTGCCCACTACAATACCTCTCCATCATGGTTGACCACTCCATGTGGTCCCCCTCATAGAGTGCAAAGAACCTTAGCGTGATGCTGGACAATACCCTGTTGTTCTCTGCAAACATCAAAGTAGTGCCTCGCTCGTCTCTGTCCTGGCACCGCAATGAATGGCGGAACCAGCTTCCCCCTAAAGCTAGGACAGCAAAGTCTGAAAACATCTGAAACCCTACATCTTTGAAGAGTATCTTAAATAATCCCACAGCAACCCCCCCTCACAACCCTTCACCCCCCCCCACCCCCACCCCTTCCCAGAAAAAAATGGTTTTGTTAACGGCAAGTCTGTTTTTGATATGGATATTTGTATAAGTGGTTACAATGTTTATCGCACTGATCGGGTTAAGAAAGGTGGGGGTGTGGCTATATATGTAAAATCAAAATTTCATGTAAGTGTGACAAAGTCTGAAACTATTTGTAAACAGTTGGAATTTCTTGCTTTGAATATTGAGGTTTCAAAGGCCTCTCTATAACTGTGATTGGCTGTTATAGACCCCCCCTCTGCTCTCGGTGATGCATTTTCTTCTTTGACGCACCTTATGTCTTCTTTACAGTGAAATGATCTTGATTGGTGATCTCAACTGGTGTTGGTTAAAGCCGGTGTCTGATGATTTAAAAATGTTTTGTAATTCTATGAATCTTACCCAGTTGATTAACTCACCCACTCGCCCATATCTTAAATGCCCAGATATATCTACCCTGATTGATTTGATATTGACAAATGTTCCACATAAATAGTCTGCGGTTGGTGTTTTTTGTAATGATTTAAGTGACCATTGTGCTGTTGTTGCTGTTAGAAATACTAAGGTTCCGAAGACAAATCCACATTTTATTCATAAGAGAAATCTGAAGTGTTTTAATGAGCAGGGTTTGTTTTATTTTGACTGGAGCAAGATTGAGCTTATCCCTGATGTGGAAACTGCCTGGATATTCTTTCATCATGTTTTTTCCCAAATAGTAAACAAACATGCCCCATTCCGCAGGTTCAGGGTTAAAGGGCGGGATAATCCATGGTTTTCTTCTGAGCTGTCTTGTATTATTCACGACCGTAATCTAGCCTGGGATAAAGCAAGGAAATCATGTTCTGATGGTGATTGGCTTATTTTTTAGGCAGTTACGAAACAAGTGTTCTTTTCTTCTCAGGAAGGCCAAGTCTGAATATTTTATGTCTGTGTGCGAGTGTCAGTGATTCACACCCACATTTTGTTGTTACTGCCTGAATTTAAAATGTATAAAATGTAGATTTATTTTCAATGGTTGCTTTAAAACACAGTTTAATGGCTGTGATAGGAGAAAACTGAGGATAAATCAAAAATTGGAGTTACTCCACAATACTAACCTAATTGACAGTGTGAAAAGAAGGAAGCCTGTACATAATTAAAATATTCCACAACATTCATCCTGTTTGCATCAAGTCACTTGTAATACTGCAAAAAAATTGGCAATGCAATTTCCTTTTTATCCCAAATACAAAGTGTTATGTTTGGGACAAATCCAATACAACACATTACTGAATACCACCACTCTCCATATTTTCAAGCAGTGTGGTGGCTGCGTCATATTATGGGTATGCTTGTAATCGTTAAGGACTTTTCAGGATAAAAAAAGACATGGAATGGAGCTTAGCACAGGCCAAACCCGAAGGAAAAATGGGTCAGTCTGCTTTCCACCACACACTGGGAGATTAATTCACCTTTCAGCAGGACAATAACCTACAACACAAGGCCACATCTACACTGAAGTTACCAAGAAGAGAATGAATGTGAATGTTCCTGAGTGGCTGAGTTACAGTCTTGACTTAAATATACTTCAAATCTATGGCAAAACCTGAAAATGGTTGTCTTAGTAATGATCAACTTGACAGAGTTAAGAATTTTGAAAGGAATAATGGGCAAATGTTGCACAATCCAAATGTGGAAAGCCCTTAGAGACGTACCCATAAAGACTCACAGCTGTAATCATTGTCAATGTTCTTCTACAAAGTATTGACTCAGGGATGTGAATACTTATGTAAATGAGATATTTCTGAACTGCATTTTTAATAAATGTTTTCAGTTGTTATTATGGGGTATTGTGTTTAGATGGATGAGAAAAATATATATTTAATCCATTTTGAATTCAGGCTGTAACACAACAAAATGTGGAATGTCAAGGGCTATGAATACTTTCTGAAGGTACTGTGTAATTCCGAAAAGTTTCTTGTGATGGACCCTGATGGGATCATGGGGTCTGTTTACGATGATAATTATTAGGTGTTGGCTCAGGTTGCTAGCTACAATATTTTCAACCTTGCCTACGGTCTTAAAAATGTTAGGTTGTTTGGATTGCAGGCATTGGGTCACTTAGTTGGGTTATATTCTTTGAAAATAGCAAGGTTGGGTTGTTGATGCTGGCTAATTGTTGCTGGCATATTCAGAAATGATATCAGAAGACTGGAGACATGGCTTAGTAGGGGTGTGGCTATCAGATAGTTATTTTTGGCCACCCATGAGAGTACATGTCATTCTTGCTAATCTGTTCTGTTGTATTTTCATCACATGATAAGGTTGAATGCTGACAGTTTTTTTTTGCTTAATTGAGGCTTAGAGAGGTGATTGAGTTCCTCAAGAGCCTATTGAACCTTTTGAATGTTCCCCCACAGTGGCAATGTTTGGAACACCTAAAGGTTATTTGAGGCTCCTTTACTTCTAAGAATGCATGGTACAGTTACCCTTCCAACTTAAATCTGTGGGCTAAATAACTGTTCCTCCAATTATTTTGCTCTACGTTTGGATCATATAGTTCAAACCTATAATAATCCACGTGATATGTGAAAATAATGTTATATGTTTTTATAAAAGCATAACACTTGGTACACTTGTACAGTTTGGGGCCCTGAACATTTTCTATGTACCTACACTACATTGTAGATATACATAATGATTTAGGAAAGTAATATCACTATTTCCCAAGAAACAGACTGTTTCAAAGTTCAATGTGAGCAGTACATTTCCGAGCAGAACTACACGAGTTGCCAATGTTTGCATCTTCATTAAGAAAACTGTAACGGTTGTTAGTTTGGCTCAGACAGAAATTAAATTGGTCTGATTATGTTATCAGGTCAGGGGTCAGATTGTTGGAGAGTGCTGCTTCAAGTTACAAAGTTTTTATTTCATTTATGCAATTAACCTTTATTTAACTAGGCAAGTCCGTTAAGAAGAAATTCTTATTTACAATGACGGCCTACCAAAAGAAAAAGGCCTCCTGCGGGGACGGGGGCCTGGGATTAAACATTTAAAATACAGGACAAAACACACATCACGACAAGAGAGACAACACAACACTACATAAAGAGAGACCTAAGACGACAACAGCAACAAATGACAACACAGCATGGTAGCAACACAACATGACAACAATATGGTAGCAACACAACATGGTAGCAGCACAACATGTTAGCAGTACAAAACAGGGTACAACCATTGTTGTGCAAAGACAATAGCACAAAGGGCAAGAAGGTAGAGACAACAATACATCACGCAAAGCAGTCACAGCTGTCAGTAAGTTAACTGCTTAGGAGCTACCATGTCCTGATACAGTATCTACAGTATATCTAGCTGGTCCTTTACAGTATCTCAAGCTATGGTGTCCATATTAGGACAGCCTTAGAGTTCATTCTGACACCTATGTGTGACTCTGAGGCTGTCCAATTATGACCCCCTTTATTTGGGTGGGTATGGTAGAATACAGAAGTGAACTAATTTCTTGCAGCACTACAACACTACTTTAATTAAAAGCAACTCTAATGATATTTGGTCAAGTTTCTGAGGTAAATGTACCATAAGTGGACCAAGACGGACCCGCTTTAAATTATGTTCAGCATATAAAGCACTACATAAATATGTTACAAAGCATCTGTAACTATGTCATGCTTTATAAAGGGTTCATAAATGTGGCAAAACTGTGTCAAATGTGACATAACCCACTTTGTCAAATATGAAAAAAAACATCTTTTTTTTCTTTTTTTTCTCTCTCTTTTGTTCTCAACACCACCCCCCTCTTCGGAGGACATCTTTCAGTTTTTTTTTTACAGCTTTTCTGATTCATGTACATACATTTTAACATATACTTTTTAGATGTACATTTTGCATACACATTTTGCATACGCATGTTGCATGCACACTTTACATACAGTGGGGCAAAAAAGTATTTAGTCAGCCACCAATTGTGCAAGTTCTCCCACTTAAAAAGATGAGAGAGGCCTGTAATTTTCATCATAGGTACACTATGACAGACAAAATTAGCAAAAAAATCCAGAAAATCACATTGTAGGATTTTTAATGCATTTATTTGCAAATTATGGTGGAAAATAAGTATTTGGTCACCTACAAACAAGCAAGATTTCTGGCTCTCACAGACCTGTAACTTCTTCTTTAAGAGGCTCCTCTGTCCTCCACTCGTTACCTGTATTAATGGCACCTGTTTGAACTTGTTTATCAGTATAAAAGACACCTGTCCACAACCTCAAACAGTCACACTCCAAACTCCACTATGGCCAAGACCAAAGAGCTGTCAAAGGACACTAGAAAGAAAATTGTAGACCAGCACCAGGCTGGGAAGACTGAATCTGCAATAGGTAAGCAGCTTGGTTTGAAGAAATCAACCGTGGGAGCAATTATTAGGAAATGGAAGACATACAAGACCACTGATAATCTCCCTCGATCTGGGGCTCCATGCAAGATCTCACCCCGTGGGGTCAAAATGATCACAAGAACGACCTGCAGAAAGCTGGGACCAAAGTAACAAAGCCTACCATCAGTAACACACTACGCCGCCAGGGACTCAAATCCTGCAGTGCCAGACGTGTCCCCCTGCTTAAGCCAGTACATGTCCAGGCCCGTCTGAAGTTTGCTAGAGAGCAATTGGATGATCCAGAAGAAGATTGGGAGAATGTCATATGGTCAGGTGAAACCAAAATATAAATTTTTGGTAAAAACTCAACTCGTCGTGTTTGGAGGACAAAGAATGCTGAGTTGCATCCAAAGAACACCATACTTACTGTGAAGCATGGGGGTGGAAACATCATGCTTTGGGGCTGTTTTTCTGCAACGGGACCAGCACGACTGATCCATGTAAAGGAAAGTTTGAATGGGGCCATGTATCGTGAGATTTTGAGTGAAAACCTCCTTCCATCAGCAAGGGCATTGAAGATGAAACGTGGCTGGGTCTTTCAGCATGACAATGATCCCAAACACACCGCCCGGCCAACGAAGGAGTGGCTTCGTAAGAAGCATTTAAAGGTCCTGGAGTGGCCTAGCCAGTCTCCAGATCTCAACCCCATAGAACATCTTTGGAGGGAGTTGAAAGTCCGTGTTGCCCAGCAACAGCCCCAAAACATCACTGCTCTAGAGGAGATCTGCATGGAGGAATGGGCCAAAATACCAGCAACAGTGTGTGAAAACCATTGTGAAGACTTACAGAAAACATTTGACCTCTGTCATTGCCAACAAAGGGTATATAACAAAGTATTTAGATACACTTTTGTTATTGACCAAATACTTATTTTCCACCATCATTTGCAAATAAATGCATTAAAAATCCTACAATGTGATTTTCTGGATTTTTTTCTCTCATTTTGTCTGTCATAGTTGAAGTGTACCTATGATGAAAATTACAGGCCTTCTCATCTTTTTAAGTGGGAGAACAATTGGTGGCTGACTAAATACTTTGTTGCCCCACTGTACATGGTACTTTTATATAAAGCAGTCACATGACAATACATTAACCAACATACTGTAAGCTCTTTAATCCCAACCCTCGGTCACTCTCAGCCCATCCCACGTATCAGCATAAACCACCCTCGTTTGGTTTCCATGTGCCATATATTTTTCTATTGTGCTGTGATGTTTTATATAAACATGTGCTTTATAAAGGTTGACATGTTGTGCAGAGGGATGGCATACGCTGTAATATGATGACATGTTAGTGACATTCCCGAAATGCGCGGAAGTTCTGGTGGACCAAACGTGGCCTTCATTAGTCAGGGTTAGGTTTATAATCTCATTTTAAGAAGATCAATAGTGGAAACGGGCAGGGTTTAGCAATAATTATGACTGCTTGACTGTGTTAAGTAGTGACGATGACAAATACTTTAATCAGTACGGTTACTCCTATAGATTTCTAAGGCCAACTTTGAATGGTTGATATCCCAGGCTTATATGTGCTTTGCAATAGCCTGGGGATGACGTTACACTTAGAAACACTTACCTTGATCAAAGCCCCCAAACCTAAAGACATTGAAAGTATCTTTCTTCTGGAAACCAAGTTCCTCAGTACACAAACATTCACACAACAAAAATGACCCATTACGCATGGTGCTGGGCCCAGTCAGGTCTTTGACACATTCACCCACTCTCCCGCTGAAAGATCAGCTACAAAATGTTGTCACCATTGTAACAGGTAATAATCAAGCCCTGGTCCAACCTTGGGAACAGAAGAGGAACACCTTGTGTGTTAGTCTCAGGTTGGACTACTCCAAATCATCTTGGTTGTGACACACACACACACACACAAACTTACAACTTAAAAACACACTCTTTGCAGGTCCATCAACCCATTTAAATACGTCTCAGACACTACAGTAACCTGTAGATCATGAAAGAACCTTCATAAATCAGTAGAATGTTAATAACCTATTAATTTACACTTTGTAGTGTCCTGTAATTCTTAGTTTGACGTGAGACACCTTTGGTCATTCACAACACATACATAAATTCCTTATATAATATGACGCTGTACTACCATAATGTCAGACACGTTTGGTCATTCACAACACATACATAAATTCCTTATATAATATGACACTGTACCTACCATAAAGTCAGACACCTTTGGTCATTTATAACAGATATGTCCAGGGTAATACATTTCAATGTCCGTACTGTGAGACGCCTAAGACAGCGCTACAGGGAGACAGGACGGACAGCTAATCGTCCTCGCAGTGGCAGACCATGTGTAACAACACCTGCACAGAATCGGTACATCCAAAAATCACACCTGCGGGACAGGTACAGGATGGCAAAAACAACTGCCAGAGTTACACCAGGAACGCACAATCCCTCCATTAGTGCTCAGACTGTCCGCAATAGGCTGAGAGAGGCTGGACTGAGAGCTTGTAGACCTGTTGTAAGGCAGGTCCTCACCAGACCTCACCGGCAACAATGTCATCTATGGGCACAAACCCACCATCGCTGGACCAGACAGGACTGGCAAAAAGTGCTCTTCACTGACGAGTCGCGGTTTTGTCTCACCAGGAGTGATGGTCGTATTTGTGTTTATTGTCGAAGGAATTAAACTGAGGCCTGTGCTCTGGAGCGGGATTGATTTGGAGGTGGAGGGTCCGTCATGGTCTGGGGCGGTGTGTCACAGCATGAGCTTATTTTCATTGCAGGCAATCTCAACGCTGTTCGTTACAGGGAAGACATCCTCCTCCCTCGTGATACCCTTCCTGCAGGCTCATCCTGACATGACCCTACAGCATGACAATGCCACTAGCCATACTGCTCGTTCTGTGCGTGATTTCCTGCAAGACAGGAATGTCAGTGTTCTGCCATGGCCAGCGAAGAGCCCGGATCTCAATCCCATTGAGCATGTCTGGAACCTGTTGGATCGGAGGGTGAGGGCTAGGGCCATTCCCCCCAGAAATGTCCGGCAACTTTCAGGTTCCTTGGTGGAAGATGTCTGTAACCTAACCCAAATTATGACATTACCAACCAGAAAGTTCACTAATAGGTCTGATATTTCATCATCAGCTTGTATCAATCACATTTTTACTAACATGGCTGAACATTGTTCTAAAGCTGTATCAGTGGCACTAGGTTACAGTGATCATAACTTGGTTGCACTCACTAGGAAAACTAAAATACCAAGGGCTTGCCCTAAAATAATCTACCGCAGGTCCTACAGAGGGTTCAATCAGGACTCATTTGTGGATGAGATTAAGACTGTGAAATGGTTAGAAGTGTGTAGTAAGGATGATCCTGAAATCTCACTAAGTTTGTTTATGAAATTATTTATGAGTATAGCTGATAAGCACGCCCCTTTAAAAAAATGCACTGTGTGTCACGAACGTCGTAATGATTGGACCAAGGCGCAGCGTGAGTAGAGTTCCACATATTTTTTATAAACCGAAACTCAGCAAAACAAAACAAACAAGCACAAACGAAACGTGAAGCTACTGGTGCACACAGGCAACTATCCGTAGACAAGATCCCACGAATACCAATGGCTACCTAAATATGAAATGGCTACCTAAATAAGGTCCCCAATCAGAGACAACGATAAACAGGTTCCTCTGATTGGGAACCATATCAGGCCACCATAGAAATACAAAAACACCTAGATGACTCACCCTAGTCACTATCACTCCCCAACCAACATAGAGAATAAACAGCTTTCTATGGTCAGGGCGTGACAGTGCGGTGTGGACTCCGACTGCAAAACCTGACTCAATAGGGGAGGGTCCGGGTGGGCATCTATGATGGATGACACAGGGCATCGGGGGCAGCTGCGGTGCGGGGCACATCCCGGAAGCTCCGGACAGTGGGTCGTCGCTGGAGGCACCGGGCCGCCGACCGTCGCTGGAGGCACCGGACCGCCGACCGTTGCTGGAGGCTCCGGACCGCCGACCGACGCTGGAGGCTCCGGACCGACACTGGAGGCTCCGGACCGACGCTGGAGGCTCCGGACCGCCGACCATCGCTGGAGGCACCGGACCGCCGACCGTTGCTGAAGGTTCCGGACTGGGAAGGCAAAAATTGTTCTTTAATGGTAGCTTTTCAAATAGTAAAGATATACACTGTGGTGTTCCTCAAGGAAGCTTCCTAGGCCCACTGATCTACGCTATCTTTACTAATGACTTAATCAACAAAGCAAGAGTGGTCATGTATGCTGATGACTCTACAATGTATAGTGCAGCATCAGAATGTAATGAGCTAAAAGATGTACTGAGCAATGAACTAAGAATGGTGTCTGAGTGGTGATGAACAAATTGGTGTTGAACATTTCTAAAACTAAATGTTTTGTATTTGGTTCAAGATATATGCTTGCTGATGGCCCCCAATTGACTTTGTCAATGAATAGAATACATGTAGAGCAAGTGAAAAAAAAAACTACTAGGCGTCATGTTGGACGCAGCTTTATCATGATCAGAACACATAGATAATATTGTTATTATGATGGGTAAGGGAATTGCTGTTACAAGAAAATGTGCAGAGTATGTAACATCTACCACTCTGAATCAGGTAATTCAATCCCTGGTCCTATCACACTTAGAGTACTGTCCGGTTATATGGTCATCTGCAGCAAAGAAAGATAGAAAATAAGCCAGATTAGTTATTCATTGATGTAACCGAATGAATATTATTAAAATGCATCAATCTTTCATGGCTTCAAAAACAAATGACTACCTAGTCTTCTGATTATCTTTAGGAATGTTATATTTTTCAAACAACCACAGTATTTTTCAGTCCAATTAGTACATACTAAACCGGACAGGCAAATTCAGGGCAGCTAAAACAACTCAAGTCAAGGACAAATCGCATTAAATCTACAGTTTTATACAGAGCTATAGAGGAATGGAACTTTTTACCAATCCATATTTCTCAGGCAAAAAGTAAATCCACCTTCAAGAAAAAAATAAAAGAACATATAATGTGATAGACCATATGACTGGACAGCAAATAGAAAGTATCTGTCACGATCGTCGTAAGAAGCCTGCCAAAATGCAGCGTGGTATGTGTTTCATGATGATATTTTAATTAAAGAAAGCACTGAACACTGAATACAAACCAATAAATGACCGTGAAGCTATAAGAACTGTGCTGACACAAGCAACTAACATAGACAATCACCCACAACCCACAATGACAAAACAGGCTACCTAAATATGGTTCCCAATCAGAGACAACGACTAACACCTGCCTCTGATTGAGAACCATATCAGGCCGAACACAGAAACAGACAAACTAGACATACAACATAGAATGCCCACTCAGATCACACCCTGACCAAACAAAACATAGAAACATACAAAGCAAACTATGGTCAGGGCGTGACAGTATCAACTGAATGTTAAATGTGTTTCCTGTCAGGTATTTTAATTATCTGTATTGTCTACTTGTTGAATGTTTGTGAAGTCTTGATTGATTGTTTGTAATGTCTCGTTAACTGGTGTTGGACCCCAGGAAGATTAGCTAGTGTTACGGCGTTAGCTAATCGGGATCCTTGTAAAAATTACATTTGCATTAAATGTGGGTTTTAAAACATGTTCCAAGGTCAAATAAATGCCCCCAATGGAAATCACTGTATACGGATGGATGCAGCAGTACAAGTATTGTAGGGGAATACTGTAGGTCTATAGAATGTATACAGTACAGTATATGGTGTCATTTCATGGGGCTATGAATAATGCAGTGTTGCTGGACTTTAACTCCACCCATTACATTGGCAGCGGAATCACATCACACGCACTGACTGCACTACAGAAAATGAATTAAAGGGTAACTACACACAAAAAATCTAAGTTTCTTAGACTTTACCCAGACTTCAAAAGCCATCCCCTGATGTGGTTAAAGCATCCAATTTTGTTGTTTTTCTATTAAAAAGTGTGAAAAAACTGGGGCAAACCAACGTTTTGGGGGGAAATCTGAAACCTGAGAAACAAAACCAAGATAACGGAATTTGGGAAAAGACAGATGTCAGCAAAATATTTAAACAGATTTTAAAAGGCCCTAACAACGTTTTATGCTGTGCATGACTGCACTTTAGAGTGTGTGTCATCCTGCAGCATAGCATTTTGGGGGAAGTTGAGGTCAGGTCGAATATTGATTATGCACCTAAGAGGGAAAGTGGTTGGGCCATGCTAGAAATGTTTTAGTGAAATATAATATAATATGTAACAATTAGCAGACACTTTTATCCAAAGTGACTTACATTCATGCGTGAATCCATTTTTCTGTATGTTTTATGTGTTTCTAAAGTGAACTCTAACACGGTGTGTGCATGCGTATTAATGTGTGTGTCTCCAGGGAATTCTATTAAGTTTACATCAAGGATATGCTGATTAGTAACAGAGGGTTGTGTTTTCTTAATCACATTTTCCATCACTGTGACTTGCATAATTTCGCCACTGTCACAACTTGGCTTCCCATTTATTTTTCTACAGCCCAGACCAGAGGTCATTTAAAAAGAAGATAAATTCTAATTATCCACTGAAAGTACAAAGTAGCAAGCAATTTAACAGACCACTACATTTGCCCCTTTTGCTTGAAGATACAGTATCAAATGTTTATTATGGTACCATTATGATTATATTCTGTGTTGACTGCAGGTTGGGAGATATACGTGATCTAATTAAAAGGCTTGTTCGGTAAAACATACAGTACATTAATAATAATAGCCTCCATAATCTCATTTTAATGATATTTCCAATGCAAATCCTTAAATAATGAAAATTGTGCATTGTTTGTCAGTAAATTGTTTGTGTCTTATCTCCAAACGATGCACATCTCAGCGAAACCGCTCTAGCATTACATGCTTCATTAAAAATGATGACAGGAAAAGAAACAAATATATTTGTGAATGAAATGCTTCTCTGTATCTTGAAATATTCCCAAAGCAACTCAGCAAATATCCACTATGATTCTATTGGGTATGCTATGACGTCAGTCTCCAATATTATTAAGAGACCACTTCAGGCCACTGATTGAATGATCCAATGGCTGTAACCCCATTTGTTTCCCATATCTGTCTATTATCATATATCATATTTGATTCATAAGCCTTGCCATCTTTAGGAACAATAAATAGTCTTTCCTGTGGTCTACAGAGCCAAACAAAAGTCCTAACTGAGTACAACAGTATGAGTATACCTAGCGGTAAAACCTGGAAGTGGTTTCAATAATTTTTCTACCATTCATTTTTCCGTAGGGGATTTTAGAATTACTTCACATAAGGTCTGTGTAGGCTTACCTTGGCATGACATTTTGATAACCGCACAAATCTCTCTCGGACAAGGTCAATTATATCAATACCCCCCAAAAATATGAAATTAGCTAATTAGCTGCTAATGTGGCTATCATATAGAACTACACATCCTGTTGAAAGCTTAGAAAAATCTCTACACGAACAGTGAGCTAATGTTAACTAGCTAGCTAAGTGGGCTAGCTAGTTAGGCACCTGGGTTGGCTAGTTGACTACATTAGCAAACATTTGCTAGCTAATGTTGATCTCACCGTGGTGTAGTTGGACTTTCCCGACAGGAAATGCTAGCGAATGTTCCTAACAATAGCGATTAGCGCTAACTAGCTAACGCTAAATATCCCTGCTCTGGTGCACGAGCTTGGTGCACGAGCTAGTATGTGACCACCTGTGGGGAAAAGTCTGACTACATGAACAATGAGCTAACCTAACTAGTTAACTAAACGTTAGCTAAATATTTGTGTCCTGGTAGGCTAACATTAGCTAACATGTCACCACGTGGCAGGTGTGACTACGCAGTGAGCCAACATTAACTAGCTGGCTAGCTAGCTCACAAATGACTTGTTTTCCCATAGAAAACACAAATGGCTTTGTTCCATGAGTGCGTCCGTTGCACATGGCTCATCAAATGACCTGTGAAGTCAGTTATACATGTTTGCAGGGATGAAAATTAAGCTTAGCACCAAGACTAATACTTTTCAGACTATGCTAGTAGACAATGTGCCAAACTAGCCTGACACAGTAGTGCAATTTTGCCTTTACAAACATAGCATGCCACAGATTTAGGACATGCATGTTACTCAGCCTAGTATAAATCTTGGTCTGCTGGCCAGTGCCTAAAATCCTTATGTTCCATCCCTGCATATCAGTCCCTTTCAGATGATCCCCCTTGTCACTATTGGTCCTCATCAGTGCCCTCAAGGCTTAGGATTTTAACTTTCCTCTTGCGAATTAGAATCAGAAGTACAGTAGTATAGCTCATCACAATATTTGGGCTCCTGAGTGGCGCAGCTGTCTAAAGCACTGCATCTCCGTGCTTGAGAAGTCACTACAGACACCCTGGTTTGAATCGAGGATGTATCACCACAGGCTGTGATTGGGAGTCCCATAGGGCGGTGTATAATTAGCCCAGCATCGTCTGGGTTTGGCTAATGTAGGCTGTCATTGTAAATATGAATTTGTTCCTAACTGACTTGCCTAGTTAAATAAAGGTTAAAACATTATTTTTTTTACTTCACCTCTTCGGGCAAATAGTACCCTAGATGTCATGACCATCTAGTTGAGCATTCCAGATAATTCCTCCTTCTCAGCAAAAATGTCCTATCCACATAGTAGGATTTTAGATGTGCAGATAGACCAAAGCCCAGTCTATTTTACCGTTAGTTTAGTCAAGTCTGTGGGTTATGGTATTTTAATATAGATGTTACCATTTTAGTAATCAACTAGCTAGTAAAAGTAACCTTTTTTTTCCATCTTTCAGGTGGGCGGACCGGAGACCCAGTGTCATCACTCGGGTCTGTAGCTGCCATTTTCCGGTGGGAAAGAGAAATGAACCTGTACTTACCAGAAAAGGTAGCTCATCCACCATGGCAGAAGAAGCAGACCCATACTGTTGATTTGAAAACAATAACAAGGATTGAGGATTGGGTGGATGGATGAGAATTGGGTGTTGAGCGACCACTTGTCACATTGTCCGAGGTGGGTTTGTGTTATGATAAACAATGCATTTTCTGTCCAGATAAAGATGATGAAAAAGACCAACCACTGACCAAATGTCTCTTTGTTTTCCAGTCCAACAGGAGTGCATCCCTAAGGCCATCCTGTGCCAGTGGGATCCGACTGCGAGCGTCCAGTTGTGGAGACTACAGCACATCGAGCCTGTGGAAGGACAGGTCAGTAACTCATTAAATCATTTAATTACATTTACATTTAAGTCATTTAGCAGACGCTCTTATCCAGAGCGACTTACAAATTGGTGCGTTCACCTTATGACATCCAGTGGAACAGCCACTTTACAATAGTGCATCTAAATTTTTTAAGGGGGGGGGGGGGGGGGGGTGAGAAGGATTACTTTATCCTATCCTAAAAAAAAATAATTTCATATAACACAATATTGTATTTGCAACAAAATGTTTAATTTGGGTCCCATTTTGGGGGGACAAGAGGCGTGACATGCGGAACTTCAGGCTCACCTCACAAGAAGCAGTGCATGATCAACGCCACCCTCAGCAAGGAGATCTGCTGAAAGTGATGCACTCTCTCTCTCGCTATCGGGACATCATTTAAACATCACAGATATAAATTCCCACTGTGCCCATGATAAAATGCAATGTAAACTGTGTTGTACTACTGACTGAAACTGTGAGGAGATGCATTCAGACCAACCTTTGTGATTGAACTTACCTTGGCTATATTACTTTAGTTGGCTGCTTTGAGCAAGACTTGAATGTAATATAACATATTCTAGGAGCCTATTGTTTGTGTATGATCTTTATTCAGTGTTTACTTGTTTTTAAACAATGTCAGGTACAGGCAGGGATGACTAGTGTCTTCAGTATACATTTTTTAGACAGGTTAAATGGTAAGTCATATTGTATCATAGCCAACATACAGTTGAATATAGCATAGGGTCAGACACTGTTTTGAGTATTATTTTGTTCCACTCACCTCTGTTCCTAATCTGAATTAACCATACTCACCACTTACATTTTTTACTGCCTTTAAATGAGTCCGTTGAGACAGTGTTTCAAGAAACTAACGTTTGGCTCCAAATGTGAATACGTGTCCAATACTATAGTAATATATAATAATATGTATATTATTTACAATTGCTCCATACTATGTGATAATGCCAATGTCACATATAAATATCTATGAGTCATGCTAACGCATATACTGTGAGTCCATTGATTATCATTGTCTGAACTTGTTCCTTTTCCTTAATTCATCATATCTTCAATTACTTAACTTTCTGTCTTCATTTTTTCTATGCAATTTTTTATGAAATGTGACATCGTCTTGACATTAATTATATTCTACACCTTTCCTTACTGTTACAGATCGTGGTGAAGGATTTGCACCCTGTGATGTGATCGCATGCACACTGTGTAGTATGTAGCTTGTACAGCTTTATGCAACCATACAGTTGCTCTGCTGTACCAGGTGGCACATTATTCACAGCTCAAAAACCCAGTGGTCCCCCCAGTCCTTAGCTGCACAGAGAGAGAGCAGTGTTGGCACAAGCCAAGAACTACGTTAAGTCTGTGTGTGGATAGATATCTTACATGTATATATATATATATCGACATGTGAAATGAATATCTTAACAATTGTGGGTTAGGCGAGGCCGTGTGAGCAAGACGGTAATCTTATCAGCCAAACCGAAACAGAGGACAATTGCTGAAAAATAGAGGACAATGGCTGTAAAATATGAAATGTAAATCCCACAAAACATTTACAACAACCACTACAGGAAATTATTTGACTGTGAGATGACAAATTATGTTTTACACAGGAGCACACTCTACTAAGGCCTCCAAGGGGAACTGCGTAACCTGTCTGTCTTGAATGCGTCTGAGGTATACCACAATGTACTTAAGTAAAAATACTACGAAGTCGTTTTTTGGGGGTGTGTACTTTATTATTTAGAAATTGTTACTTCTCCCCAATTGGTAGTTACAGTCTTGTCTCATCACTGCAACTCCCAGACTCGGGAGAAGCGAAGGTCGAGAGCCATGCGTCCTACAAAGCACAATCCACACTGCTTCTTGGCACAATGTCTGCTTAACCCAGCCACACCAATGTGTCAGAAGAAACACCTGGCGACCGTGTCAGCATGCATGCGCCTGGCCCACCATAGGAGTCACTAGAGCACATATGTCAGAGTCAAGGCCCGCGGGCCACATCCGGCCCGCAAGAAGGTTTTTTACGGCCCCTGGGATGATCTTGATTTATTATTAGAACCGGCCCGCAGCAAGCCGGCAGCCCGCAGATCTTTTACACGCACCAATACTACATTTCCCACAATGCAAAGGTGACGCACCGAGCAGTAGGCTGCTTCATTTCAATATTTATTGGCACATCAGTCGTCAGCATCACAGTAAAATTAACTTTCAGATACCCATCAAAAATGGCAAACGGAAGGTGGATACTGAGAACCGGGGTTTCAAACAAGGTGGGAGTCGGAGTATATGTTCACGAAGGTAGCTGGAAAACCTGTGTGTCTTCTGTGGAGAAAGTGTGGCGGTACTGAAAGAGTATAATCTGAGACGACATTATGAAACGAAACACGCGGACAAAAACAAGAATATGGACATGGAACAAAGGCTACAAAAGGCAGAGGAATTAAAACGAGGCCTCAAATCTCGACAGGCTCTGTTCAAAAAAGCCAAATCACAAGGCCAGGCTGCTGTCAAGGCCAGTTTTATTTTGGCAGAAGAGATCGCTAAATCAGCCCGGCCATTTACGGAGGGGGATTTCATCAAAAACTGCATGATTAAAGTTTGTGACGAAGTTTGCCCAGAAAAAAGGCAACTCTTTTAAATGTGAGTCTGAGCAGAAACACCATTGCCGAGAGAGTAGACCAGTTGTCCATCAATCTAAAAGAGCAGCTTGTGAAAAAGGGAAAAGATTTTATTGCATATTCCTTGGCTGTGGATGAGAGCACCGACATTTCTGACATTGCCCAGTTGTCAATTTTCATCCGCGGAGTGGACTCCAACCTAAGCGTGACAGAGGAGTTTTTGGCTTTACGTCCTATGCATGGCACAACTACGGGGCATGATTTGTATGAAGAGGTGTCAAGATGTGTAAATGAGATGGAGCTGCCTTGGGAAAACTCGTGGGTTTGACAACAGGAGCACCTGCGATGTGTGGACACAGGAGCGGACTGGTGGCGAAGATACGGGAAAAGATGCAAGAGGAAAACGCGACAGGTGAGCTGACAGCTTATCATTGTATCATACACCAGGAAGCGTTGTGCGGTAAAGCCTTGAAAATGGAGCATGTAATGAGCATCATCACGCGCACAGTTAACTTTATCAGAGCCAAAGGTTTGAATCACCGCCAGTTCAAGGCATTTCTGACGGAGTTAGAAACGGAGCATGGTGATTTGCCTTATCACACAGAGGTGCGATGGCTAAGCCAGGGAAAGGTGCTTCAAAGATGTTTCGAGCTTCGTGAGGAGATTTGTCTGTTCTTGGACAGCAAAGGGAAAGACACAACACAACTCCGAGACGAAATGTTTCTGTGTGAAATGGCTTTTCTGTGTGACATTACGAGTCATCTGAATGCAATAAACTTGCAGCTGCAGGGTCGGGATCGTGTCATCTCTGATATGTACAGTACAGTGAAGGCATTTAAAACCAAACTGACTCTGTGGGAGACGCAGATGCGGAAAGAAAATTTGAGCCACTTTCCCAGCTGCCAGACCATGAAAGAGAAGCTCTCTACCAGTGCGTTCCCGAGCACACAGTTGGCTGATAAAATAGGTATGCTTGCCGCTGACTTTCGACGCCGATTTGCTGACTTTGAAGCACAAAAGCAGGTTGGAACTGCTCGGTAACCCATTTGCTGTTGACGTGGAAAGCTCACCACCAAACCTCCAAATGGAGTTGATTGACCTCCAATGCAATGATGCACTGAGGGCAAAATATGCGGCAGTGGGTGCTGCGGAGTTCGCCCGTTTCCTCCCGGCACAATGCCCCAGCTGCGCATCCAGGCTGCTCAAACGTTGTCTATGTTTGGCAGCACATACCTGTGTGAACAACTGTTTTCTTTGATGAACCTGAACAAAACATCACACAGAAGTCGACTTACTGCTGAACACCTCCACTCAATTCTGAGGATTTCTTCAGCTCAGAGCCTTACCCCGAACATTGATGAACTTGTGGAAAAGATGGGACACCACCAAGTATCACCCTCAACCTCAAACAAGTGAACATTACTGTGCAATCACATATTTAGAGTTTTTACTCAGTTCAAGTTTAAAAGTTAAAATTTAATATTTGTTTTCACTGCATGTTACTTCTCCTTAAACAAAGTGTTGTTTTTGATTAATAGATTTTTGCACTTTATTTTTTTGTATTTCAATCCAATTATATTTTAAAATATTTCAGTTGAGTGGATGATAGAAAATTGCTATTATTGTTTTTTTCTTTGAAGTAAATTTAGCCCACTTTTGCTAAAATAGAAAATATAGTCTACTGATGGTGCCTTGAATACCGGTTTCTTTCATTTAATGTTCATGTTATGGGGATATTTATATAAAGGAAATTTGTCTTTTGTGTCTGTTGAAAATTAAAGATTACTGACAGAGCCATAAGAAAATATTGCTTTATTTATCTGATCATATTGTAATATATTTGTTAGGTTTTCAGTAGGTTCAATTAGGTTCACTAGACTATATGCGTCATTTAAACATTTTTCAATGAACATTCGAACAGTCCGGCCCTCGTCTTGTAGCTGATTTTTTTATTTGGCCCTCCGTCCATTTGACTTTGACACCCCTGCACTAGAGCATGATGGGACAAGGACATTCCTCCTGGCCAAACCCTCTCCTAACCATGCTGGGCCAATTGTGCGCCGCTCCATGGGTCTCCCAGCCGCGACCAGCTGCAACAGAGGCTGGACTCAAACCAGGATCTCTAGTGGCACAGCTAGCAACTGTGATGCAGTGCCTTACACCACTGCGCCACTTGGGAGGCCCTTCTATTTAACTTTTACATTCCTAAAGAAAATAATATACTTTTGGGGCCTCCCAGGTGGCGCAGTGGTCTAAGGCATACCACTGCATCACAGTGCTAGCTGTGCCACCAGAGACTCTGGGTTCGAGCCCAGCCTCTGTCCATGGGGTAATGCATAATTGGCCTAGCTTCGCCCGGGTGAGGGAGTGTTTGGCCGGTAGGGATATCCTTGTCTCATCGCGCACTAGCGACTCCTGTGGCGGGCCGGGTGCAGTGCACGCTGACCAGGTCGCTAGGTGTATGGTGTTTCCTCCAACACATTGGTGCGGCTGGCTTCTGGGTTGGATGCGTGCTGTGTTAAGAAGCAGTGCGGCTTGGTTGGGTTGTGTTTTCGGATGATGCATGACTCTCGACCTTCGTCTCTCCCGAGCCCGTACGGGAGTTGTAGCGATGAGACAAGACAACAACTACTAACAACTGGATACCACAAAATTGGTGAGAAAAAGGGGGTAAAAATAAATCTAATAATAATATACTTTTTACTCATTACAATTTGAATGCTTAGCAGGACAGGAACATTTTCCAATTCACACACTTATCAAGGGCCTGTTGTCCGGACCTCTGGCAGTCTCTATGAGGGTGCCATAGGCCGACTCTTTTCTCTGTAAACATCAATGATGTCGCTCTTGCTGCGCGTCATTCTTTGATTCAACTCTACGCAGACGACACCATTCTGTATACTTCTGGCCCTTCTTTGGACACTGTGTTAACAAACATCCAGATGAGCTTCAATGCCATACAACACTACTTCCGTGACCTCCAACTGCTCTTAAATGCAAGTAAAACTAAATGCATGCTCTTCAACCGATCGCTGCCTGCACCCGCCCATCTAGTATCACTACTCTGGACGCTTCTGACTAAGAATATGTGGACAACTACAAATACCTAGGTGTCTGGTTAGACTGTAACCTCTCCTTCCAGACTCACGTTTAAGCATCTCCACCTTTCCTTCCAGTTCTCTGCTGCCAATGACTGGAACGAATTGCAAAAAGACTTATAACTCCCTCTCTAACTTTAAGCATCAGCTGTTAGAGAAGCTTACCGTTCACTGTACCTGTACACAGCCAATCTGTAAATTACACACCCAACTACCTCATCCCCCATATTATTACTTACTCTCTTGCTCTTTTGCACCCCAGTGTCTCTAATTGCATATCATCATCTGCACATCTATCACTCCATTGTATTAATGCTAAATTGTAATTATTTCGCCTCTATGGCCTATTTATAGCCCATCTCCCTACTCTTCTACATGTGCACAAACTGTACATAGATGTTTCAGTTTTTTTTCTATTGTGTTACTGACTGCACGTTTGTTTATGTGTAACTCTGATGTTGTTTTTGTCGCACTGCTTTGCTTTATCTTGGCCAGGTCGCAGTTGTAAATGAGAACTTGTTCTCAACTGGCTTACTTGGTTAAATAAAGGTGAAATGGATTTTTAAATATTTTTTATTAAATAAAATCTCAAATCCAAAATTAGATCTAGAATCGGCTTGCTATTTCGCAACAACGCATCCTTCACTCATGCTGCCATACATACCCTCGTAAAACTGACTATCCTACCGATCCTTGACTTAGGCGATGTCATTTACAAAATAGCCTCCAACACTCTACTCAGAGAATTGGATGCAGTCTATCACAGTGCCATCCGTTTTGTCACCAAAGCCCCATATACGACCCACCACTGGGACCTGTATGCTCTCGTTGGCTGGCCCTTGCTTCATATTCATCGCCAAACCCACTGGCTCCAGGGCTTCTACAGGTTTATGCTAGGTAAAGCCCCGCCTTATCTCAGCTCACTGGTCACCACAGCAATACGCACATGTAGCACGCGCTCCAGCAGGTATATTTCACCTGTCATCCCCAAAGCCAACTCCTCCTTTGGACGCCTTTCCTTCCAATTCTCTGCTGCCAGTGACTGAAACTAATTGCAAAAATCACTGAAGCTGGAGTTACATCTCCCAAGCTAACTTTAAGCATCAGCTGTCAGAGCAGCTTACCGATCATTGCACCTGTACATAGCCCATCTGTAAATAGCCCATCCATAGCCCATCAAACTAACGCATCCCCATATTGATATTTCTTTTTTTGTTCTTTTGCACACCAGCATCTCTACTTGCACATTCATCTTCTGCTCATCTATCACTCCAGTGTTAATGCTAAAATGTAATTTTTTCGCCACTATGGCCTATTTATTGCCTTTAACTCCCTAATCTTACAACATTTGCACACACTGTATATAGATTTTTCTTTTGTGTTATTGACTGAACGTTTGTTTATCCCATATGTAACTGTGTTGTTTGTGTCACACTGCTTTGCTTTATCTTGGCCAGGTCGCAGTTGTAAATGAGAACTTGTTCTCAACTGGCCTACCTGGTTAAATGAAGGTGAAAATAAATAAATAAATAAAATTCAAAATGGTCATCCCTACTGCATCTGATCAGGCAGACTCATTAAACACACAAGCTTAGTTTGTAAATGACTATTGGAGTGTGCCCCTGGCTAAAAAAACAAGAAAGCTTTATGTAAGGAATTTGAAATTATTTATACTTTTACCTTTGATAGTTAAGTATATTTTAGCAATTACATTTACAGTTGAAGTCAGAAGTTTACAAACACCTTAGCCAAATACATTTAAACTCAGATTTTCACAATTCCTGACATTTAATCCTAGTAAGAATTTCTTGTCTTAGGTCAGTCAGGATCACCACTTTATTTTAAGAATGTGAAATGTCAGAATAATAATTTACATTCACTCAATTAGTATTTGGTAGCATTGCCTTTAAATTGTTTAACTTGGGTCAAACGTTTCGGGTAGCCTTCCACAAGCTTCCCACAACAAGTTGAGTGAATTTTGGTCTATTCCTCCTGACAGAGCTGGTGTAACTGAGTCGGGTTTGTAGGCCTCCTTGCTCGCACACACTTTTTCAGTTCTGCCGTCAAATTTTCTATAGGATTGAGGTCAGGGCTTTGTGATGGCCACTCCAATACGTTGACTTTGTTGTCCTTAAGCCATTTTGCCACAACTTTGGAAGTATGCTTGGGGTCATTGTCCATTTGGAAGACCCATTTGCGACCAAGCTTCTTAACTTCCTGACTGATGTCTTGGGATGTTGCTTCAATATATCCACATAATAGTCCTTCCTCATGATGCCATTTATTTTGTGAAGTGCACCAGTCCCTCCTGCAGCAAAGCACCCCCACAACATGATTACTGCCACCCCAGTGCTTCACGGTTGGGATGGTGTTCCTCGGCTTTCAAGGCTCCCCCTTTTTCCTCCAAACATAACGATGGTCATTATGGCCAAACAGTCATATTTTTTTTTCATTAGACCTGAGGACGTCTCCAAAAAGTATGATCTTTGTCCCCATGTGCAGTTGCAAACCGTTGTCTGACTTCTTTTTTTTTTCATCTCTATGAGACAGAATGCATCTCCTTCCTGAGTGGTACGACGGCTGTGTGGTCCCATGATGTTTATACGTGCGTACTATTGCTTGTACAGATGAACGTGGTACCTTCAGGCATTTGGAAATTGCTCCCAAGGGTGAACCAGACTTGTGGAGGTCTACACATTTTTTTCTCAAGACTTGGCTGAATTCTTTTGATTTTCCCATGATGTCAAGCAAAGAGGCACTGAGTTTGAAGGTAGGCCTTGAAATACATCCACAGGTACACATCCAATTGACTCAAATTATGTCAATTAGCCTATCAGAAACTTCTAAAGCCATAATTTTCTGGAATTTTCCAAGCTGTTTAAAGGCACAGTCAACTTAGGGTATGTAAACTTCTGACGCACTGGAATTGTGATACAGTGAATGATAAGTGAAATAATCTGTCTGTAAACAATTGTTGGAAAAATTACTTGTGCATGCACAAAGTAGATGTCCTAACCAACTTGCCAAAACTATAGTTTGTTAACAAGAAATTTGTGGAGTGGTTGAAAAATGAGTTTTAATGACACCAACCTAACTGTATGTAAACTTCCGACTTCAACTGTACTTTTAATGCTCAAGTATATTTAAAGCCAAATACTTTTAGACTTTTACTCAAGTAGTATTTTCTGGGTGACTTTCACTTTTACTCGAGTCATTTTCTATTAAGGTGTCTTTACTTTTACTCAAGTAGGACGATTGGGTACTTTTCCCCACCAATGCCACAATGGGCATCCCCAGCGAGGTCCCGTTGTTCGACTCTGCTTTTGAGAAGTCCAGACAGGAAGTTCCCTGTCCTACCAGCAAGCAGCCACATTGTCTCCCATCACGACGCCCCTCCTCTGCCACACCTGCCACTCGATAACTACAGACTGGAGTTGTCACGAATCTCGCCGAAGATGGTGCCTCTTCCTGTTCGGGCGGCGCTCGGCGGTCGTTGTCGCCGGCCTATTAGCTGCCATCGATTCCCTTTCTGTTTGTTTCTGTTTATTGGGTACACCTGTTTTGAGTTGGTGTTTGTTTGTAGGCTATTTAAGGGCACTAGGCCGGCTGGGTATTTGTGCGGGCTTGTTTTCTGTTATCTGGTGTATGAGTGTAATCAGTATTTTTTCCAGACAGTTTAGTCCGTTGTATTTTGGGACGGGTTGTTTCATGCGCCCTGGTGTTTTGCATGTCGTGGCTCCACAGTCTATGGAATAAAATATCCACGAACTGAATTACCTGCTCTCTGCGCTTGACTCCTCCCCTCACCATTGTTAGAAGTTGTAACAGGAGCCATCACACACATGTGTTTGTGTGCAGTGAGAAAGAGCAGCTATATGTCAGATCGTTGGAGACCACGAGGATATATGGCTCACACCGTTGAAGGAGTTACCAAAGAGCAGGGCACCTCCCTGGACTGGCATAAACTAAGAAGGCTATGAACAAATTAGAGAAGGTTACAATTGTGACTAGCTACTTGCAGGTTCTGAGACGCAGCATGAGGACTCGAGACCTTGTTTAGGTAGATAGACATATATTTTCATCTCACGGGAGAGAGCCACACCCTGTCAGTGGCAATCTTGGGAACAAGACGTTCGCACAGACGTCCTGGGGTCATTGACGCCGGGAGATGTGTGAAGACGGATGAAACATGAATCGTCTAAATTAATGTTACTGTGAATTAAATTGCCCATGAATTAAATTGTCATGTTTGGATTGTATCAAGAGTTCATAAAGAGTTACACATTTTGATATGTTCTATTGTACTCTAAATGATCTGGATTTAGTTTTAATTAAATTGATTAGATTAGGGTGTGGGTGTGTTTTCCTCCATATTGTTGTAACTAGCAAGGTGCAAAGAAATGTTAATTCAGGTCGGGTGAGTTTCTGCTTGAATTTGGTTAAAAGGCTAGTGAATTCGTTCACACTTTTAGAACTTGTTAGCAAGCTCCTGTGTGTATCACACACGCAGTATTTCCTTTTCGTGATTATTTTGAACTGAAGACACGTGTAACCACATGAAGTCTTATTTAATTGATAGTAATTTACTCTGTTGTTCTGTAATGTATCATCTATTTCATGTACACTGTAAATGTTTGAGTGTTAAATTATTTTGCGACTAATAAATCCTATTAGTTGAATTGAGTAAATCCATTCCTTGTTTTACAGAGTAATCCTTTGACTATACATTCATAATTTAGTGGGTCTATTGGTAAATATAATTTGCACTACACATAGTACATGCTTTGGTTTCACCGTGACATACCTGGTCGACTTGACTCAACAAATGAATGCTAGAACATTGGTCTCCAGGATTAGCTATTTGTATCTAACTTCTTAATAATTTCTTAACGGTGCAAGATACAAACATGTTCATTATAGTCATAATGAGAGGTGATGCAAGTCTTGCTACCTTGACTAGATCCTCACATAATAATGAAGACAGATTGATGAATGTAGTTTATTATTATATTTAACATCATTTAGATTCAACTACAGCCACGTCTAACCTCCTTTCACTTCAGGGAAGTCTGCCACATCCGAGGGCAGAGCTCAGTGGAGAACCTGGCAGACCGAATTATCAAAGGAACCCTGGCAGCGATGAAGAGGGGTCTGGCCATGGAGCCTGCTGCTGTCCGTGAGAACTGCCACAGTTTTGGGCTCCCTAGTGGCGCAGCGCTCTAAGACACTGCATATCAGTGCTAGAGGCGTCACTACAGACCCTGGTTCATTTCCAGGCTGTATCACAACCGGCTATGATTGGGAGTCCCATAACGTAGCACACAATTGACCCAGCGTCGCCAGAGTTAGGGTTTGGCTGGGGTAGGCCGTCATTGTAAATAAGAATTTGTTCTTAACTGACTTGCCTCGTTAAATAAAAGTTAAATAAATAAAAAACATCAAGAATGTGAACTACATAACATGTGGGTTTGTAATGCACCCTGATGCCCCTTGGCTGGGGTCTTCACCTGACAGGCTGATCTACGATCCAATTGAGAGCCCACTGTTCGGCTTACTGGAGATCATGTGTCCAAACGCCAAGAGTTATGTTGACTGCCCCTACCTGAAAGCTCCAGCGTGGCAAACTGGAGCTAAAGTCACAGGACACCACAGCACACCTACCACCGGTACGAGGCCAGATGCTAATAACATGGCTGGAGCGGTGCGACTTCGTTGAAGAGGGCATGCTAATCCAACGCAGCTACAAAGACAGTGGGGTGTCAAACACCATCAGGGAAAAGGCAGACCATTTATTTTTGCATTTTTGCATGTCTAGATATCTACATTAAATTATTTACTTCAAACATGGCTATGCCTGAGGGATGTACAAACTTGTTTTGATGTACAATTGTGGAGTGCATCCTATTTTCATTCATGTTCGTTCATCATTGATGTTGACTGCTTAACCTTTATGGGGCAGGTGCTCCGCTAGCGACCCACCTGGACAACATCCGGTGAAATTGCAGAGCGCGAAATTTAAATTACAGAAATATAAATATTTAACATTCATGAAAATATAAGAGTCATACATCAAAATAAAGCTTAACTTCTTGTTAATCCAGCCGGTGTGTCAGATTTCAAAAAGGCTTTACGGCGAAAGCACACCATGCGATTATCTGAGGACAGCACCCCGCATGAAAAACATATTTCAACCAGGCAGGTGCGCCACGAAAGTCAGAAATAGCGATGTAATAAATGCTTTACTTTTGAAGATCTTTTTCTGTTGGCACTCCAAAAGATCCCAGCTACATCACAATTTGCAAATTGTCCTTTTGTTCGATAAATTCCTTATTAATATCCCCAAAAACTCCTTCAAAATGCATACAAAATGAATTCCATACGTTACCAATCAACTTCTCCAAACAAGTCAAACAACGTGTATAATCAAACCTCAGGTACCATAATATGTAAATAAATGATCAAATTTAATATGGAGAATCGTTATTGTCTTTACCGGAGATAAACAACAAAGAATGCACTCTCATCCACGCGCATGAAAACACTATAGCCAAAATGGGAGCCACTTAGAAAAACTACAAATTCTTGCATTTTTCCAAGAACAAGCCTGAAACTCTTTCTAAAGACTGTTGATATCTAGTGGAAGCCCCGCCACATGTATCAGCATTATTGTACTCACCTGGTCTCACTTATCACCTGTTCATTTCCTCCCCTATATTTGTCAGTTCCGCAGCTCTGTTCCCTGCTGCTGCATTGTATTGTTTTTGTCTTTAGCATTAGTTTGCTGACGTTGTTCCTGTCTCGTGTCATGTCCGTCTTTATTAAATGTTTAACTCCGCGTACTTGCTTCGTCTATCCAGCGTCAATTCCATGAGACAGCAACAAGATGAGGTTTAAGGCAAACAATAGCCTTAAGGCTAGTATTTAATTAGAACTTAATGTAGGCTAATAATATCAAACAGAATTATAAAATGAATTGATTCAATAAAACATAAAAATCAAAGGCACCTAGGGCATTGGAGCTTGTCGAGATGACCTGAGTGACAGTGCATGGTGCTCAGGCTGGCTATGGGCATGGGGTGGCTGTCTAGGTGGTTCTGGGGTCACTTCTTATTTGCCCGGGCTTTGACCAGAGTTCCATTCTGGTAGTTGAGCAGGAAGCATGCGGCTGAGTACAGCTGGTTGATGCGATGGAGAGGGGAATGACGGTGTCAAAGAGTTTGTTCTCCCTTACCTTCCTGATACATCTTTCCACGTGAACTCTCAATCGGGTGATAGACTGGGTCAGACACACATCTAAGGCTGGCATCTGGGTCCTCTTTGAGAAGAGAGCTGGTCGGTGAACCTTACAAGGCACAGTGTCATCCACAATAAACCCTTTGTCCACCATGTTGGCCATCCTTGGTGTGAGAAGAGGCACAATGCTGGACTACTTCAGCAGCTCTTTGCTGCTGATCGAGCCAGCAAACTGAGAAGACACAAATGTGAGTGCATAATTTAGTGCCATCACAATCATGGCTTTGAAGGTGGACTGAGACTTGTACGTGGAGAAGACCTCACTTTGTAGAAGCATAGGGTATGGTGTCTTGCAGCGCAACTCTGTGCAGTCGATGACAATTTAAATGTGTCCGGATAGCCCTCGTTGAACTCCTCAGTTCTTCCTCTAACATCCAGAGACACTTGACACCAAGCAAAGCGTAGAGAAAGACGATCCGACTCAGTGCACAGGCTGATATTAAACCTGTGAGCCAAATTCCTCTGCTTCAAACCCACAGTGTGCTGGATCATGAAGAGGAAGAACTAATCTATGGGCTGCAGGACTGTCTGTTGAAGAAAGTGAAAACATTCATAAACCTACTGTACATGAAATCCAATACTATAACAAAAAAAGTTTAGCCCTTAGAGCAGTGCTATTCAAAGTCGGGTTCCCCCCAAAAATATTTAAAAAATAGTACAGATTATTGTATGGGACAATATACAAACGTTTTAGGGAAAGATAATAGAGATGAAGATGTAATGAATTGAAGGTTATTTTTGACGTAAATATCTAAATGTACTAATTTGAAGGTAGTGTCATCAGACCTGGGGAGGGGTGAGTTCCACAGAAATTCTGGTGAACGAAAAATGGGTTCTCCGCTGGAAAATTTTGCATAGCACTGCCTTAGAGGGAAGCGAAACCATGCCTAAATGACAACCAGTCACAGTATTATCTCTCCTTAACCCAGGAGTTATTATCATGATTCCCATTGACATTGAATGGAAGATTGAACCAGGCTCGTGACAGTGATGTTGCTGTTTGTTAAAGATCTGTGGGGCACTGTAACATGTGCGCTACATTATATTGACTGCTGTTGCTGCTGTGGTGTTTCTTTTATAAACAGTTTAAGAAAGATTGCCTTTACCGTTGCATCGCTTAGGAATGTGACCACGTTGTTATTCTTTGACACTGCTCTTGCTCTCGTTACACTAATCACCTTGTGTGTGTCAGGTTTGATGAGCTTTGTGAAGGCCATTAGGTGGGCATGAGTTGCAAGCCCATGCGAAAGTTGGAACTTACTATAATGAATGAGTTTAGAAATGGATTAGAAATAAATCCTACTGTGGCATAACATACAGAGTGATTTAGAGATAGAAAGAGATACATCTGTTTATTTTCCCTTTTGTACTTCAACTTTATGCACATTGTAACAACACTGTACATAAACATAACATATCACGTGAAAGGTCTCTATTCTTTTGAAACTTTTGTGTTCATTTCTGATTATTTCACTTTTGTTAATGATCTATTTCACTTGCTTTGGCAATGTAAAGATATGTTTCCCATGCCCTTTGAATTGAAATTGAATTGAGATGGCGAGTGGGGTAGAGGTAGAGAGAAACTGAGAGAGGAGAGAGAGAGCGAGCAAATGAGTGAAAGATAGAAAGAGCGAGGGAGAGAAAGATGGACAGGTCCTGAGTGTGTTCCCTTCTGGTCCTTTCCCCAGAGTAGCTGAAGGCCCTGGCAGCAGTTGTAATAGTGTAACACATACACAAACCCCAAGGAACCTGCATCAGGTCACTAATGTAAACTACAGCTGTGATGCTCATTGTAAACGTTTATAAAGTGTATAGCTAATAGTAACATTAACCTACCTTATGTCGAACTGTATGTCATCGTCGGAGGCTGCAAATCTTTCCAAACAGAAATGCTTGCTGACAGACAGCTTTTCCACCTGCCTCCCTAGACGCTGTATCTCCTTGCGAAGGTCTTCGTTTTGCCCCAGTGACATATAAAGGGCCAAGGGGTCGGGGGCTGAACTGTAGTCATGATCCATCGCCATGGACACATCATCTGCAATGTCCTCAACATCCTCTGTCTCGGATGATTTAGTGGTGACTGATGATATCGTTTGCCAGCTACTGTTCGCGTTGTGGTTTGTTTAAGTCTAGACCAGAAGCCCATGGCCTGGTTAATATTTTCAGCGGAAGTACGTGGGCGTGGCGTTGTAGTTCTACCCTATTCTCATAAATATCACTTAATTGTATGGGTCTATTCCACTCAAATAATAGACCCAAAATAAACATGACCTGTTTTCTAAACGCTCATCCCCAGGGCCTGACTCTCCAGCCCAAATGAATGGTGTGGCAGCTGGAGCTATGGCAAGTTGGATAATGTTGTATCCACTTTCTCTGCTGTGTGCTTTTGAAGTGATTTTCTGCTGCTCGTGGATGTTTCTTGATGGCAGCACTGTGAAGCACAAGGCACCGGTACACCTTTCACACTGCTAAGCCTTTGAAGCTCCGACACTTAGCACTCCTGTACAAGCCAGGCCTCAACCGGAGTGGCTAGGATTGGAGGAGAGGGAGACAGAAAAGGAAACAAAGTAGTGATCAGAGACCTGGAGGGGTGTTACAGTGAGATTAGTAGGCGAACAGCCTCTAGTAAAGATGAGGTCAAGCGTATTGCCTTCCTTGTGAGTTGGAGGGGAGTGGGAAAGGGTGAGGCCTGGGGGAAAAAAAGAGGCAAGGAGGGGAAAAAAAGGTATAAATAAATTCATCGAAGGCACACGTCGGGAAGTTAAAGTCACCCAGTTTACTTCGATATGTGGTTATTATATCAATATTTGTGCATAAAGGTGTTTCCATTGCCATTTCTCGCATAATTAATGTTACAGACACAAAAAGATCCAACCATCTCAAACTAACATATTATCTGTCAGCATTTCTAAAATGGTACCAAAACTTCCTGTTTCCATCACAGCTGTCTTGATTTTTTTTATACGGTAGAGCTTTACTTGCATAAAAACTGTGTATGGAAACAGTAAAAGTTTTAAGGAAGTTATTCAAAAATCAAACCTTCCAGGAAAACGTTCAAGGAACCAGAGTAAAACATTCGAAGAAATTCCCTGTAACCTAAAAATAAATAGACGCAAACATGCTTCGGTTTTGATGACAAAAAAATGAGGTGTAGCAGGCAAGCTTCAGGCATGATTTTAGCTGCTAGTGCGACTCCCCATAGTTGTCTTGTACATCGTTTCCCACCCTTAGGGAACAGTAGTTATAGTCATAACGTTACTTTAATTGCAATACCATTTCTGACAAACCAAAACATTGCCTTATCTTGCACTAGACAACAGTCTTGTCCTAGAGCAGTGTTCTTGTTTATGTGTCAAGTGGCTGAGATGACATGTTTTCTATGTGTCTCTGGCCTGGAACTCAGGAGCTCTCCAAAGAATCTGGCAGATTTGTTAGCAGCAACAACAAAGTAATGTTCATGACAGTCTGTTTCTTTGAAATGTAGGGTAGAAAAAACTGGGGGACCTGATATCCTTTCCCTTCTTGAAAGACATTTGTTTAATTCACTGATCAACAGATTAACCTTTGAGGGGGAGAATAGACATAACTGACGCCAGTGGACAACAAACTCAAAACTACAGTGGATGACTTGCAGTTTTCAGACCTGCGATGTAATTAGTAAATGTCAAGCATAACCCCCCCCCTTCATGCTAATTTCTGTACTCAATGATTATCTCATTGGCATTGTGCCTTTTTCTGCATGATTTAAGATAATGTTATCCTTGAAAGGCAAACTGTATCATTGTGCATCAGCGATACAACTTTAACTAAAAAAACAAATGGCAATCGACCTGCTGATAATCTGAAATGCACGAGGGTACGGTCATCTCATGCAGATACACTTAAAGTTGTGTGTCATTGACATTCTGATTTAGCAATTGACAAGTAATTTAACAGTTTTAAAATACAATAGCGGCTCCGATATAGGCCAGGTAAAATATAACTTATGGCTTATGGTGCTAACACAAGGTAGCCTGTACAGGGGACATATTTGTGATGTGTACGCCACACCGGCAGTCATGAATGATGACCGCAGTAAAATCCCATGTCACAGTTGAGTCATGGTAATATTCTCTTATGCACTCTGGCCATGCTTTGGTAGTACCCAACTCGCTAATGACCATCAGATCGCTAATGGCCTGGTACTCAGGGCTCTATTGTCCCTCTAACCACTCTGACATCAATGCAAATTCGATCGTAAAATCACATCAAACACTTGTCATCAAAACAGTGTCCTTCTTTTAAAACTCACCTCACTATGATGATCAATTTGAAGAAAGAAACTGAGTGGAAAACATGTTCTTTGTGAATGTTGTTTCAAAGCCTAACAACAGAGTGGACAGTGTTTTCTAAGGTGATCTCGCTTCCATGATCTCGCCATCACGGTTGACAACTCCATTGTGTCCTCCTCCCAGAGCGCTAAGAACCTTGGCGTGATCCTGGACAACACCCTGTCGTTCTCAACTAACATCAAGGCGGTGGCCCGTTCTTGTAGGTTCATGCTCTACAACATCCGCAGAGTACGACCCTGCCTCACACAGGAAGCAGCGCAGGTCCTAATCCAGGCACTTGTCATCTCCCGTCTGGATTACTGCAACTCGCTGTTGGCTGGGCTCCCTGCCTGTGCCATTAAACCCCTACAACTCATCCAGAACGCCGCAGCCCGTCTGGTGTTCAACCTTCCCAAGTTCTCTCACGTCACCCCGCTCCTCCGCTCTCTCCACTGGCTTCCAGTTGAAGCTCGCATCCGCTACAAGACCATGGTGCTTGCCTACGGAGCTGTGAGGGGAACGGCACCTCAGTACCTCCAGGCTCTGATCAGGCCCTACACCCAAACAAGGGCACTGCGTTCATCCACCTCTGGCCTGCTCGCCTCCCTACCACTGAGGAAGTACAGTTCCCGCGCAGCCCAGTCAAAACTGTTCGCTGCTCTGGCCCCCCAATGGTGGAACAAACTCCCTCACGACGCCAGGACAGCGGAGTCAATCACCACCTTCCGGAGACACCTGAAACCCCACCTCTTTCAGGAATACCTAGGATAGGATAAAGTAATCCTTCTCACCCCCTTAAAAGATTTAGATGCACTATTGTAAAGTGGCTGTTCCACTGGATGTCTTAAGGTGAACGCACCAATTTGTAAGTCGCTCTGGATAAGAGCGTCTGCTAAATGACTTAAATGTAAATGTAAATGTAAGGTGATGATTAATTGAAAACAATCATATGCATATTAGAGCTTAGGCATACTCATAGACCTACAGTATATATGAGCCCCAAAAACCCTGAATTAAATGAATGATTGTACCGCATATTACTCAAGGCAGAATTATTATTATTTTTTAAATGATTTAAGATCTCTTTCATATCTAATTGGTCTAGCCTATACTCCAAAATTAAACCAATTCTAGTAATCGTCATTGAGTGTGGACTGTATTATTATGCAAACTGGATGGATTGGTTACCTTATGCTATGCTCAAAACTTTTTATCCATGAGTCTCAGAGAGAATTTATAGGCCTAGGATATGCTGTTGGTTCATCGATTGTGCAGGGCAGCTTCACTACAATTACAGTGAAACTGTATTTCATTTTGAATAACCTAGTAATAGGGGATTTTGTCTAATTTCATATCTCACCACCCTGCGTATCCATATCCGTATCTCTCTCCGTATCTCCTCCTCTCTCTACTTTCTCGAGTGCGCAGAGAGAGGGGCTGATAACAGTTTAATGAAATATATTCCGTTGTGAAAACATCTTACTATCGATGTTCCCGAACGGATTTAACTTGGTTTCCCAAATTAAGCACTGGGTAGCTGCAGGAACATGGTTGGAGAGCCCGTGGAATACCAAGTTCGGGCTGAATATCACGCTGCATTGCTCCTCGAAATAGGTGTTCTTATAAACCCAGGCATTTCTCTATGCAATCCCATGTGAAAGCAAAGTTTTGATGGTTGCCACTAAAAACAGGAGGATTCCAGATGCTACTATATTAAGAACACGGTCTGCTATAAATCCGGATTAGCCTATCCTGTGTGATTGAAAACTGAACGTGTCCTCCGTTCGTTATTCAAGTGCATACGGCTAACATGTCCTCCTCCTGCCCCTGTTCACCTGTTCTTGAACAATTGATAATGGGCCATTCTAAATCAAGACAAATGTTATACATTAGTAAAGGCAAGATTACATGTCAAAAATAGTCCGGTAGGTGAAAATATGATTACTTGATGAGAGAACAGCATGTGCAGCCGGAGGTCAATGCAGAGAGCTCAAGCTTTTTTAGCGACTTTCTCAAATCGTGAATAGTCATTGTACTGTACCAGTCAAAACCTACTCATTCAAGGGTTTTTCTTTATTTTTACTGAGATGGTTTGGGATGATTCGAACCGCAGTGTGAAGGAAAAGCAGTCAACAAGTGTTCAGCATGTGTTGGAACTCCTTCAAGACTGGTGGAAAAGCATTCCTCGTGAAGCTGGTTGAGAGAATTCCAAGAGTGTGCAAAGCTGTCATCAAGGCAATGGGTGGCTACTGTGAAGAATCTCAAATATAAAATACAAAAGTTTAACACTTTTTTGGTTACTACATGATTCCATATGTGTTATTTCATCGTTTTGATGTCTTCACTATTATTCTATAATGTAGAAAACAGTGAAAATAAAGAAAAACCCTGGAATGAGTAGCTGTGTCCAAACTGTTGACTGGTATTTTTTTGATTTCTAAGACATTCTAAGGTTTGTATCATAAAATAACTCTCAATCTAGCATATAGGACCTGTTTCAAATGATCACTTTTATGCTCAACATCGCCACTTCATATACGTAGTCGCGCCAGAATGGGAAAATGTTATTTTCTATTTTATTCAGTTTATTTTTATTCTTCTCATGATAAAATCACATAATATAAAAAGTTTGGAATGGGATTTCTAAGCATATCTTGTCTGCTAAATGGACAAGCCTACAACCTATGGCATGGTCAGATAACATACAGTAGGCCAACTCATACTCTGTTCTTCTGAAATAAATGTTCTTCATATCATAATGTTTCTTTAGACCTGCCTAAAATCAATAATGGATTTATTGTGATGGTGTATATTAAATGTATTTATAAATTGTTCCAAAGGTGTGCATCAGTGGCTAGATTATGCGGCTTGTACAGTATGTGTGGAGGCCTGAAGATGCTAAATGTGTTTATGTTAATTAACAGTCAAGTACCATGAGAACGGCAGTTTTTTGCATGACAATAACCAGCTGACAAAATTTCATGACCTCCACAGCCCTATGTACACTCTAGAAAAATAGCACCATTCACTTTGAAGAGTACATATTTTGTCACGGATAAATGTGCTATTAGTGTGGCTGTCGATGCCACGGCTTTATAATCATGACAAAGATAACATGGAGATGAATCACAGTTTTGGCCAATCGCCTTTTTACAAACTGTAAATTGTAAGGAATTCTGATTGTCCTTCCTCTCATACACCACAGTAGAAACAGGGTTGCGTCATCAGGCATAATAAATGTGTAATCATAACAAATGAGATGTGAAACACAATCATTTTTGAGTAATACGAGGCATCTCCGAGGTACCCAAACATGAGAGGCTCGCATACCCCAATTGTATTGGCCCGTAATGGTGTCATAAACCATTATAAAAAATACAAAAAAATGACAGTCATATTTATGATGTGTGGAATAGATGGAGCTTTCTTTAATCCCAAATGAAGTTTGCGAAAGCAGCCTAAAGCTTTTTCAGATCCTGGGGCCAAGTACTTTACAGTTTGACGGCACTTCATTTTCATTCAGAGTTTGTAACCTTGAGCGCCACAATGTCATTACCCTCCTCCGTTCTCAGCTCTTTAAGATGCACCAATTTCATTTGCATGGACATCTCTGGGAGTGGAATTTCACATTGCCATATCGCATTACAAAAACGAAATGGGTTTTCGAGCTCCTTCGCGCACATTAGAGAGTCTTGATGCATATTACTGACACAGATATTGCCGGTTGTGAATGGATCGCTTGGACTTTGAGCTATCTTCAGCCGCTTCCGGCTGTTTACTGGTAATGAAGTCGGCGGTGGTTAAGTAAGTCATTGCTGTGTTTGTCACCAAACTAATGGCTTTTTGGCTCATTAAGCCTCATACTGTTGGTAGCCATTTCATCTAGAGCTGGGTGTCCCGTCCGTGTTGACTCCCAAATGACACTGTCGGTAATTGAAAACGCTGAGCTTTCAGGTTTTTGGGGTGAACTTTTGACACAGAAACTTTCCTTGTCTAGGGCATTGGGTTAGTTTAATTTCTGGTTCATTCATCACTGTCAGTATCATATCCAAATTCATATTAGCAGGGTGGTGGCTAGCATGGTTCACTACAACAATAGACAACAACAGCAGACAATCACTCTCTAACTGGTTATATTCATTATCCTGACAGCATCCATATATCAGTGTTAATTATTTGTATGTACGCACCTCTAAACTGTCAGAGGAAAAACTAAATGACAGAAAAATAATACATTACCTCCACCAAATCTTTTGTAAACAATGCCCTTAAACTAGTTCTCTTCCAGCATTGTTGGCCATTAAATCTTGTCGCTGGCGATACAGAGCTCATTAGTTTTAATGAATACATTGATGAATAAGGGGTTTTCAGCTGACTGATGAGATTAGGGAACAGTATCATTGTGGAAATGGGCCCCTAACAAAAGGTCACAAAAGTCAGTCGAGCGAATATCTTAAACCAAAAGGAACTCTAATCAACTCAAACTCCTTTCTTGAAAAGTTACTGTTGTCAAAGTTGCACTTAAGCGGGCAGACCGATAGCAAATAAACCCCTATTCTGTCAAGGCTAGATCTGATGTTACACTCTCCTGGGATGATTCTTCATTCTGATATCATTGAAGATGGTTTCATGTATGTGTGCTAAAAGCTTATTTAGCTCTCTTGATTCAACGATGGACAACCAGTGCCTTTATGAATAACATGCACATCTTAATGATGTACCTGGTTATTCATCATTTTAAAAAAGCTATCTAAAAATATATGGTATTAATTATAGGAATGGTGATAGAAATGACAATTTCACTCAATTCTATTCAAAGCAGTTTCTCATTGCCCTGTCATGTCCAATGAAGTCCAGTTTACAGTCTTCATTCACTCCAGTGTTCATTTATACGAAAATTAATCATGTTATTTAGTTAACTTTGTTAACCTAATGATTTTCTGGAGATGATAGGCAGTTCCTAGATCTGTGGCAACTTCCAAAAGCAGTATACACTGACACTACTCTTCAAACATGTTTGATTTGACAGTTGAGCTAAAGTTATAAGCCGTGAATAAGATGCATGGACTAAGTGGATTGCAGTTTGTTTGGTTTAAGATTCTGGGGGAAATAAGATTTCCATCATTACAATACAACCTGAAGTTATTATTCTCCACTCTATCAAAACTAATTAGAAGATGTTAAACCTAAGTGGATAAGATTTACTTGTCAGCATTGCAGAATATGAATTTGTTTCAGTGCATAATTAAATATATATGACATATTTATTTTACAGTATAACCTAAAGTCAATTGTCCCATATATAAAAAATATTGGCCGATGGAACGTTTCTCCAATTCTCCAAATTCTCCAAGCTCCAAATGTAATGCCCTTCATTTCAAAACTATGTTCATATAAAAGGAGAAACGTATTGTCCACTCTAACCAAAGATTATACACACAGACACTCATACATGTACAGTTCTTATTGAGCTTTTTCTCTGTGTTGAAAAGAGCAAAATACTTGTTTAGCAAAGGGAAAATAAGCCTTCACTGTGTCTTTTTCAAACTGTTCTCTGGTGTAGAAGTCCTTCCCCCTCTCTCTCTTTCTCACACATTTTAACTTGTACTGTAATTTCGATGAACTTGAGTCTGCTTTTGGTCTCGCTAGCTCTCTCTCTTCTCAATCCCTCTCCCTGAGAGACCAATTGAAGGAAATCAACAATGGCTTAGTCAGGTTTCAGCATCTGCCGTTTATTGGAGCCAGGAGGACACCTTCTCTACTAAGTGGCTTAAACTCATTTATTAGCCCCTTCAGCACTTTTACTTTATTGCTGCAGGTTTTCAGACATTGCACTGGGTTGTGGTCATTAAGCATCAGACAGAAGCAAACAGGCTGACACACGGAGTGACTACATGGACATGTCCAATTATACACACCACCCTAATTTTACTTTGGTACACCGCTTTGAGTGACTTACAAAATAAAGTAAACTTGAATTGTTGCATCTCGTCGTGTTGTTGTCCTCCGGTGGCTAAGATAGCTAGCTAAAGAGAGGAGCATGCCATTGTTGTTTCTCTACAAGTAGGGTGAGCCAACATGTTTTTTTTGCTATTTGCAAGTATGCACACACATGCACGCAAGCGCGCGCACACACACACACACACACACACAGAGAAATCACATACAGAGAAATCACATCCACATCATATTTACCTCATGTTGATTGAACTAAATTATTTTGATTTGATGATGTTGAAATGTTCAAGTTGAAATGGTGCTGGCTGGAATAGTGGAGGCAGCTCCTGTTTTCTTTGCGACTTGCGGTAACGCTCAATGGTTCTAAATCATTAGTTGTTTAGAAGTTAGAAAATGTTGAAAACAGGAACATGCTTGAACATGTTGACCACCAACTGTTTGTTACATGCAATATGCTTTGTGGACTTCACCCGACAGATGTTGCTCTCCGGTTTTGTGGTGAAACAAAGGTGTGGTTGAATTTTATTTCTTGGCCTTGGCCTATATATCAGTGGCAAAGTATATGAACTAACAAGTTAGAGCAATTATCACAACACATAGGATGTAATATGGCTATTAGTTATTGCTCATCTTTTTAATGAGATACAATGCATTCGAAAAGTATTCAGAGCACTTTTCGTATTTTTGTTATGTTACAGCCTTATTCTAAATGTATATATATATTTTTTTCTCTCATCAATCTAAACACAATACCCCATAATGACAAAACAACATTTTTGGGGTGTATTTTACCTCCTTTTTCACCCCAAATTAGATCTTGTCTCATCGCTGCAACTCCCCAATGTGCTCGGGTTGCGGATGGCTGAGCCATGTATCCTCTGAAACATGACCCGCCAAACCACGTTTCTTACCACCGTGTCGGAGGAAACACCGTTTAATTGACGACCGAAGTCAGCCTGCAGGCGCCAAACACACCCCTAACCCGGACGACGCTGGGCCAATTGTGCGCCAACCTATGGGACTCCCGATCACAGCCATTTGTGACACAGCCTCGGATCTAATCGAGGTCTGTAGTGATGCCTCTAGCATTGCAATGCAGTGCCTTAGACTGCTGCGTCACTCGGGAGGCCCGCAAAATAGGCTGTAATACATTTTTGCAAATGTATTAAAAATTAAAAACTGAAATATCAAATTTACATAAGTATTCTGACCCTTTACTCTGTAATTTGTTGAAGCACCTTTGGCAGTGATTACAGCCTCAAGTATTCTTGGGTATGACGCTACACGCTTGGCACACCTGTAGTTGTGGAGTTTCTCACATTCTTCGCTGCAGATCCTCCCAAGCTCTGTCCGGTTGGATGGGGAGCATCACTGCACAGCTGCACATTCAGAGACTTGTCCCGATGCCACTCCTGCACTGTCTTGGATGTGTGCTTAGGGTTGGTGTCCTGTTGGAAGGTGAACCTTCGCCCCAGTCTGAGGTCCTGAGCGCTCTGGAGTAGGTTTTCATCAAGGATCTCTCTGTACTTTGCTCCGTTCATCATTGTCTCGATACTGACTAGTCTCCCAGTCCCTGCCACTGGAAAACATCCCCACAGCGCCATAGGGATGGTGCCATGTTTCCTCCAGATGTGACACTTGACATTCAGGCCAAAGAGTTCAATCTTGGTTTCATCAGACCTGAGAATCTTGTTTCTCATGGTCTGAGAGTCTTTAGGTGCCTTTTGGCAAACTCCAAGCGGGCTGTCATGTGCCTTTTACTACGGAGTGGCTTCCATCTCAACCATAAAGGACTGATTGGTGGAGTGCTGCAGAGATGGTTGTGTGGAGAACCTCTGGAGCTCTGTCAGAGTGACCATCGAGGTTTTAGTTACTTCCATGACCTTGGCCATTCTCGCCCGATTGCTCAGTTTGGCCGGGTGGCCAGCTCTAGGAAAAGTCTTGGTGGTTCCAAACTTCTTTCATTCAAGAATGATGGAGGCCACTGTGTTCTTGGGGACCTTCAATGCTGCAAAAATGTATCGGTACCCTTCCCCAGATCTGTCCCTTGACACAATCCTGTCTCAGAGCTCTGCAGACAATTCCTTCGACCCCATGGCTTGGTTTTCGCTCTGACCTGCACTGTCAACTGTAGGACCTTATATACAAAGGTGTGTATCTTTCCAAATCTGGTCAAAACAATTGAATTTACAACAGGTGGACTCCAATCAAGTTGTAGAAACATCTCAAGAATTCAGTGGAAACAGGATGCACATGAGTTCAATTTTGAGTCTCATAGCAAAGGGTCTGAAAACTAAGTTTCAGTTTTTTTATTTGTAATACATTTGCAAACATTTCTAAAAAAACAGTTTTCACTGTCATTATGGGGTAGATTTATGAGGGAAAAAACAATGTAATCAAGTTTAGAATAAGGCTGTAACGTATCAAATTGTGGAAAAAGTCAAGGGGTCTGAATACTTTCCGAAAGCAGCGTACATGTGCAAATTCTTAAATGCAACACATCATAGGTGTAGCTGATAAGCCTCCAAAGATATTTTTGGGGATAGTAAGATGCAAATATAATTGTCTCTTTGTGCCTTCCCAGTGTAGCCCATTCAAGTCTTGAAAAGCTTTAAATGAACACACACACACACAATGTACACAGACACTCCTCTGAGTCTGCCTGTTAACGTTTGAAGTCTCCTCACACACAGTCCCCGATGACATCTTTTCTTCAACCAGTCAAAGGCATCTAAAGACTCTGTATGTACAGAGATTGTTACATTATGTTTCACATTCTTAGATTTGCACAGCAGAGGTTTCACCCTGTATGTTCCATCTAATATTGTGCTCATGTAACCGATTGGCTTTTGTTTTGTTCAGACACCAAATAGCATTCAAGTAAGTCAGATTTGACCAATTGTATGTTGATTTGCAGCATAAATGCAGTGATTGTTAAATGTATCGCAGCACATTAATACTGTTAATGAGATGCAAACCAATTTGTTAATGATGTATTCCAAGAAGATTGCTAGAGCCTTTGAAATATAATGATTAGACATCAAGTGGAATTGACAGCATTTTAACGACTTTGCAAATATGAAACAAACATCAGTTAAAAATATCACGCTTCCAGTTTATGCTACAAAATCACCTTCATAAGAGGTTTTAAAAATAGATTATATTTGATTTTAAATAATCCCATGAGGTAAAGTAAAGTATTGTTGGCAGAAGCTAAAAACACGGAGCCTAACATTAGCTAGCTAGCTTGCTGGGAGGATGTCATGTCATTGGGCGAATGGGTGAGTGGCCAACTTTTTCCCCTCATATCGTTATTCGGTGGCTACAGCTAGAGATGCAGGTGCCATTTTGGTTCGCTAGCAAGTAATGTGAATTGCTTTGCTATAGCTAGCTAGCTAGCTATTCTGAACTTGAACGACTGTTATACAAAGTTAGCATGCACATCTCTAAATTGTCAATCAAATGTATTTGGCGTCGATCAAATGGGCGTGCAGGCAGTTCCCATTCAGTTGTCAAAATGTGGATTTGGATAAGCATGCATTGGCAGGCAAGATGCAGGTCGAGCAGGCTACGATTCCCCACCGTTTACCAGTGAAATTTTGATGGCAAACTACAATCTGAAAAGGGTGGGTTTATCTATTCTTGCCTCGTTAGATTTTAGCTCATCGCGCTCATTTACATATTTGTAGAAATCCATCAGGTGACTTTTGGCAAATGCGTTCTAATGGTCACAAGTCACGCTGTTGCTACCGCCTGTAAACACACAGTCCAGAATCAAAGTGAATGATGGCAGGCCAGTGTGACAAATGGCTTACTTGCATAGAAGCTCACTGTAGCTCTGAGTGGTTATGGCGCACCAGTCTGTGTAGAGTCAGGTCCTGATTACCGTTCGCCTAGTAGCAGGATATTATGCTGGCCATACGAGTGCGGATTATTATATATATTTTTTTATATACTGTATAAGAGTCCGTCTGGAAAGATGCTAAACTTTGGGGATATTGATGATATTTTTTTGCACTCTAGTGCAGCACAACTGTTTTTCACAGCATTGCAACCAACACAGAAAAAAACACATTTTTATAATATGTGACGTTTTGGAGGGGGGCTGTGTCATACATACCCAGCAGCACTTCGTTCTCCACCCCCTCCATAGCCCCCAATGAATGATACTGTAATAGACTGTTTTCTCTCTTTTCTCTCTACAAGCCAATATGTATCCAATGTAAATTCTATTACAGTAGAATTAAAATCCACTCCAAAACTAACTCTATTTGGTTAATAGAGACCCTACTGAGTATTCTCCACCCCACTTTACCATAGACAGGTAGAAAAGTTTACAGCCCAACAGCCCAATATTCTCAACATACCAGTGTCAACAATATATTTTTTATTATACATTTTTAAATAATTAAAACCATATTTTTTTTTTTTTTCCCATAAATTACTCATTGCATTGTCTTGTTGTCACAATAGAAGTGGCGAATGATTAAAATGCAATATCTTTTGAACAAGTTATCCACATTGCAATGTCTTGAAATGAGGGCTTTTATTTTTAAGGTTTCCTCATTACCATACGAAAGCGTCTGTGCAGCTGGCAGAATACTAGTCCAGTCCTGGAAAAGACTGACTGTTTTTATGCGGTTTTGTATACTGCAGTGTTAATTAATTGTCCGAAAGGACGGCCGCTTTCCTACTGTATAGTGATATATAAGTTTCATCAAATGCCTTGCTCTATGTCATTCCCAAACATTCTATGAAAGTATGAAAACATGAAAATTACCATGTCTAAGTGCTTGCTTGTCAGAAAATGTACAACTTTTTTTTTTAAGTGTCATATTCTTCCTGAGAGCGTACATGAACAGATTTTTGAAGAAGATTTCATGTCGCTAAAAGGCTGTCAGTTCCACTTTAATGAACAGCAATAACACATCTTAATGAAAGGCAATTTTGCCGGGCAGGCATATTGTGATTGTAAGAAACATATTAAGTAAATGTAGAATGATTTATATAAATAAATAAATTATGCAGTTAAGGTATTATATTGAATCATATACACATCACCATTCAAGATAATGAACTTGATATTCTCCCCTTGATGTATGGGTTGAGAGTGGGATACATGTAGCTTGCCAAAGGCATGTACATTGTTGATGCATGTACCTCTGCTGTTGTATGTTGAACACAATCAGTTCATAATGATCTTCAAATGTAACATGAGAACATATACTCCCTTCAGATAATATAGATTTTTTTTGGTGGGGCATGATCATATCTTTTTGAAAACATAAGCTCGGAGCAATACATTTAAACAAACACGTTTTAAACCATTTCAAAGTTTAGCAAAACTATTTCCCAGATTGTGACATAAGGATAATGTAGCTTGTGCAAGTGAATGCATGGATACTATATCGTTTCATAGTATTTACGCTGTAACATTCTATATGATCACAGAAAAGATGCTCCTACGATGGGAAATCCAATGCAATTGAATGCCCCATCCGTCCCTTACTTGTCAGTAAGTATGATCATGCTTTGGAATCCTTATAAACAGCCTTTAAAAAAAAATTTTTTTTTAAAGGGGTGGTTCAGCTTTAGTACTTCTGTTGTCATGCACACTTTTTTTTAAAGGGGTGGTTCAGCTTTAGTACTTCTGATGTCATGCACACTTGTTTTTTTACGACTTGGATTCAGATGTTTTGTCGCTCAGCCTTGAGTACACCTGGAACCGTTCTCATTTCACAACTTAACAGGCCAGTGGACACTGCCTCTCGATATATCATCTAACACACAGACAAATGCTCGACGCTATCCCCGCTGCCCACGATCCCGTTGTGGTGGAACAGACACCACCTGTTCTCTAAATCTTATAGCCATTAAAGTGACATTGAATGGATTAACATTTCCGTCATCGCCAATGTTTTGCAGGTTGCCTTGTGAAGATTCTGTCTTACATTACAAAGTATAGTATAGAGAAAATTCATCTTCTTGTTTGTAATTGTAGGTCTAATGTTGTGGTGCATATCTTCTGGATGTTTGCTATTTACTCAAACTACTAGTCTTCTTTTATGAAATTATACATAAAATATACAGCAGGACTGAAGAACTTAATCTAAATAAATTATGATTTCTTACTGTGTGAAGTTGAGTTCACACTCACACATGAATTATGGACTAGCTATTTTGGACATATTGCCATTTCCTCCTTGTATTCTTTTGCCATCTGCTTTGGTTCCTTTGTGCCTAAATGGAATGAGCAGTCTCTCTTTCAAGATTCGCTACACTTATTCACAGTAATGTACTGTCACCCTGGATCCAATCTTACTGAGGGTGTTGAATCAACCCAAGTGGGTTGAATCTATGTCATTGTCAGTCTAACTCTACCTACTGCATATCAATATATTCCTCACTTCACCAGCCAAAGTATTTGATATTTTTGTGATTTGCAGACATTATCACATTTGAGTGGCTCTAATGCAACAAAAAAAGGCCTTAAAATGACTTTTGGTGAAAATACATATAGGTTCCCCTCAATTTACTCAAAAGTAGAAATATAAGGCCACAAAATAAATGGCTGAAAGCATACATGCTTCCAAGTGATTTTTTAAATATTTATTTTATTTCACCTCTATTTAACAAGGTAGGCTGGTTGAGAACAAGTTCTCATTTACAACTACGACCTGGACAAGATAAAGCAAAGTAGTGTGACACAAACAATAACACAGAGTTACACATGGAATAAACAAGCGTACAGTCAATAACACAATAGAAAAAAGAAAGTCTATATACAGTGTGTGCAAATGGCGTGAGAAGGTAGGCAATAAATAGGCCATAGTAGCAAAGTAATTACAATATAGCAGATTAACACTGGAGTGATAAATGATCAGATGATGATTTGCAAGTAGAGATAAGGGTGTGCAAAAGTGCAGAAAAATAAATAAAAACAATATGGGGATGAGGTAGGTAGATTGGGTGGACTATATACAGATGGACTATGTACAGCTGCAGTGATCGGTTAGCTGCTCAGATATGTCACGACCTGAACTTAGTTATCTTTGTTTTCTTTAATATTTTGGTTAGGTCAGGGTGTAACTAGGGTGGGTATGTTAGTGTTTGTATTGTCTAGGGTTTTTTGTATATCTAGTTTTTTTGTAAGTCTAGGTATTTCTATGTCTATGGTGGCCTGAATTGGTTCCCAATCAGAGGCAGCTGTTTATCGTTGTCTCTGATTGGGGACCATATTTAGGTAGCCATTTTGTCTAGGATATTTGTGGGTTCTTGTCTATGTGTAGTTGCCTGTCAGCACTCGTTTATATAGCGTCACGTTCGTTTGTTGTTTTGTTAGTTTGTTCTGTGTTCTTTCTTCATTAAAATAAGTATGTACGCTTACCACGCTGCGCCTTGGTCTCCTCCATACAATGAAAGTGACAGAAGAACCCACCATAAAAGGACCAAGCAGCGTGTTCAGGAGGAGCAGACAGTATGGACATGGGAGGAAATACTGGATGGAGCAGGACCCTGGACGCAGCCTGGGGAGTATCGCCGTCCTAAGGAGGAGATAGAGGCAGAGAAAGCGGAATGGCGATACTACGAGGAGAAGTACCGAGGGGACAAGACTCTGCCATGGAAGCAGGTGGAAACAGCGCAGGAGGAACGGCGACAAAATTATTTTGGGGGGCACACGAGGAGATTGGCTGAATCAGGTTGGAGACCTGAGCCAACTCCTCATGCTTATTGTGGGGAGCGTGTGACTGGTCAGGCACCGTGTTATGCAGAGATGCGCATGGTGTCTCCAGTTCGCATTCATAGCCCGGTGCACTCTATTCCAGCTCCTCGCATTTGCCGGGCTGGAATGGGCATCCAGCCAGGATGTATTGAGTCAGCTCTACATTCCAGATCTCCAGTGCGTTTCCACGGCCCAGTACGTCCTGTGCCTCCTCCCCACACTAGCCCTGAGGTGCGTGTCCCCAGCCCGGTACCACCAGTGCCGGCACCACGCACCAGGCTTCCAGTGCGCCTCCAGACCCCAGTACTTCCTGTGGCTACTCCCCGCACTCGCCCTGAGGTGCGTGTCCCCAGCCCGGTACCACCAGTACCGGCATCACGCACTAGATATCCAGTGTGACTCCGCAGTCCAATACATCCTGTGCCTGCCCCTCGCACTCGCCCTGAGGTGCGTGTCTTCAGCCCGGTACCACCAGTGCCGACACCACGCACCAGGTATCCAGTGTGAATCGGCAGTCCAGAGCTTCCGGCGATAGTACCCAGTCCAGAGCTTCCGGCGACAGTACCCAGTCCAGAGCTTCCGGCGACAGTACCACAGTCCGGAACCTCCAACGACGGGCCACAGTCCGGGATCTCCAACGACCGGCCCCAGTCCGGAGCCTCCAGCGACAATCCCCAGTCCGGAGCCTCCAGCGACGATCCCCAGTCCGGAGCCTCCAGCGACGGTCCTCAGCCCGGGGTCTCCAGCGAAGGACCTCAGCCCGGTGTCTCCGGCGACGGTCCCCAGCCCGGGTCTCCGGCGATGATCCACAGTCTAGGACCTCCGGCGATGAGCCACTGTTTAGCTCTACAAAGGTGGAGGGACCAGTGTAAAGAACGGGTGCAGCGTCCAGAACCAGAGCCACCACCGAGGGTAGATGCCCACCCAGACCCTTCCCTATAGATTCAGGTTTGCGGCCGGGAGTCCGCACCTTTGGGGGAGGGAGTACTGTCATGCCCTGACCTGACCTTAGTTATCTTTGTTTTCTTTATTATTTTGGTTAGGTCAGTGTGTGACTAGGGTGGGTATGGTGGTTGTTGTATTGTCTAGGAGTTTTTGTATATCTAGGGGGTTTTGTACGTCTAGGTATTTGTATGTCTATGGTGGCCTGAATTGGTTCCCAATCTCTGATTGGGGACCATATTTAGGTAGCCATTTTGTCTAGGGTATTTGTGGGATCTTGTCTATGTGTAGTTGCTTGTCAGCACTCGTTTATATACTTCATGTTCATTTTGTAATTTTGTTTGTTTGTTTTGTCTTCTTTCTTCATTAAAATAAGTATGTACGCTTTCCACGCGGCGCCTTGGTCTCCTCCATACAACCAAGGTGACAAGATAGCTGATGTTTAAAGTTAGTAAAGGAAATATAAGTCTCCAGCTTCAGCGAGTTTTGCAATTCGTTCCAGTCACTGGCAGCAGAGAACTGGAAGGGAAGGTGGCCAAAGGAGGTGTTGGCTTTGGGGATGACCAGTGAGATATACTTCCTGGAGCGCGTGCCACGGGTGGTTGATGTTATTGTGACCAGTGAGCTGAGATAAGGCGGAGCTTTACCTAGCATAGATTTATAGATGACCTGGAGCCAGTGGGTCTGGCGACGAATATGTAGCGAGGGCCAGCCGACTAGAGCATACAGGTCGCAGTGGTGGGTGGTATAAGGGGCTTTGGTAACAAAATGGAAGGCACTGTGATAGACTGCATCCAGTTTTGCAGAGTATTGGAAGCTATTTTGTAGATGACATCGCCGAAGTCGAGGATCGGTAGGATAGTCAGTTTTACTAGGGTAAGTTTGGCGGTGTGAGTGAAGGAGGATTTGTTGTGAAATAGAAAGCCGATTCTAGATTTGATTTTGGGATTGGAGATGTTTAATATGAGTCTGGAAGGAGAGTGTACAGTCTAGCCAGACACCTAGGTATTTGTAGTTGTCCACATATTCTAGGTCAGAACCGTCCAGGGTAGTGATGCTAGTCTGGTGGGCGGGTAACGGCAGCGAACGATTGAAAGGCATGCATTTGATTTTACTAGCATTTAAGAGCAGTTGGAGGCCATGGAATGAGTGTTGTATGGCATTGGAGCTCGTTTGGAGGTTAGTTAACACAGTGTCCAAAGAAGGGCCAGATGTATACAGAATGGTGTCGTCTGCGTAGAGGTGGATCAGGGAATCAACCGCAGCAAGAGCAACATCATTGATATATACAGAGAAAAGAGTCGGCCCAAGAATTGAACCCTGTGGTACCCCCAGAGTTTCAGAGGTCCAGACAACAGGCCCTCTGATTTGACACACTGAACTCTGTCTGCAAAGTAGTTGGGGAACCAGGCGAGGCAGTCATTTGAGAATTCAAGGCTATTGAGTCTGCCGATAAGAATACGGTGATTGACAGAGTCGAAAACCTTGGCCAGGTCGATGAAGACGGCTGCACAGTACTGTCTTTTATCGATGGCGGTTATGATATCGTTTAGTACCTTGAGCGTGGCTGATGTGCACCCGTGACCAGCTAGGAAACCGGATTGCACAGCGGAGAAGTTAGGGTGGGATTCGAAATGGTCATTGATCTGTTTATTAACTTGGCTTTCAAAGACTTTAGAAAGGCAGGGCAGGATGGATATAGGTCTACAAGAGTTTGGCTCTAGAGTGTCACCCCCTTTGAAGAGGGGGATGACCGGGGCAGCTTTCCAATCTTTAGGGATCTCGGACGATACGAAAGAGAAGTTGAACAGACTGGTAATAGACATTGCAAGAATGGTGGCGGATAGCTTTAGAAAGAGAGGGTCCAGATTGTCTAGCCCAGCTGATTTGTACGGGTCCAGGTTTTGCAGCTCTTTCAGAACATCTTGCTATCAGGATTTGGGTGAAGGAGAAGCAGGGGAGGCTTGGGCAAGTAGCTGGGGGGGGGGGGGGGGCAGAGCTGTTGGCCAGGGTTGGGTTGGCCAGGGGGAAAGCATGACCAGCCGTAGAAAAATGCTTATTGAAGTTTTCGATTATCATGGATTTATCAGTGGTGACTGTGTTACCTAGCCTCAGTTCAGTGGGCAGCTGGGAGGAGGTTATCTTGTTCTCCATGGACTTTACAGTGGAGTTAGAGCTACAGGATGCACATTTCTGTTTGTAAAAGCTAGCCTTTGCTTTCCTGACTCACTGCGTGTATTGGTTCCTGACTTTCCTGAACAGTTGCATATCGCGGGGACTATTCAATGCTATTGCAGTCTGCCACAGGACGTTTTGTGCTGGTCAAGGGTAGTCAGGTCTGGAGTGAACCAAGGGCTATATCTGTTCTTAGGGGCATGCTTATTTAAGATGGTGAGGAAATTACTTTTAAAGAACGACCAGGCATCCTCAACTGACGGGATGAAGTGAATATCCTTCCAGGATACTCGGGCCAGATCATTTAGAAAGGCCTGCTCGCAGAAGTGTTTTAGGGAGCGTTTGTCAGTGATGCAGGCAATGAGGCAATGATCGCTGAGATCCTGATTGAAAACAGCACAGGTGTATTTGGAGGGCAAGTTGGTCAGGATAATATCTATGAGGGTGCCCATTTTTACGGATTTAGGGTTGTACCTGGTGGGTTCCTTGATGATTTGTGTGAGATTGAGGGCATCTCGGGGTGTTAAGCATATCCCAGTTTAGGTCACCTCACTGAATGAACTCTGAAGATAGATGAGGGGCTATCAATTACCATATGGTGTCCAGGGCACAGCTGGGAGCTGAGGGGTGTCTATAACATGCCACAACAGTGAGAGACTTATTTCTGGAGAGATTAATCTTAGAAAATTAGAAGTTCAAACTCCTCCCCCTTTGACAGTTCTATCTTGAGGAAAAATGTTGTAGTTGGGTATGGAAATTTCAGAAGTTTTGGTGGCCTTCCTAAGCCAGGATTCAGACACTGCAAGGACATCAGGGTTGGTGGAGTGTGCTAAAGTAGTGAGTAAAACAAACTTAGGGATGAGGCTTCTGATGTTAACATGCATGAAACCAAGGCTTTATCGATTACAGAAGTCAATAAATGTGAGGGCCTGGGGACACGCAGGGCCTGGTTTTTTTTTAGGCCTTATAGCCAAAACGTTCATCAGAAGCCAGCCATCAGAGGCTAATTAGCTACTAGCTATTTAGTCATTGTTAGCCACTGCTAGCGGCCTTTACCCTCTGCACATGCACCAGACGTTTTTTAGCCTGGATAAGACCTGCCAGCCTCGGACTGACGGATTCCTGCCGTAAACCCTAGACCATTACTCCTGATCATCACAGCTAGCTAGCTGCCACCGAGTGACCCAGCCCCGAAAAATAGCAGATCCATGTCACATTGAATGAGGTGGGTTACCGGAAGTTATATTTAATAAAAAAATCGAAAAGAGATTGAAAAATATACAAAAAAAGATGAAAAATACAAAAAGTAAACGAGAGGACGACAAACCACGTCTGCACTGCTACATCATCTTGGGAAATCTTGAAAATAGGTTTGCAGGTTTTGTCTCCTGTGGGCTTTCAGAATGGTAAAGACAGTGAGAAAGAGTTTGGTGGGCAGTCTATAACTGGCCTGGTACTGTAACTGGTTGTGGCAGCTTTTCTAGGGGATACAAGCTTCCATTCCTTCTATGTTTCCTGCCTTGGCCCATCCTCTTCCACAATGGATTTAGCTTGTCAATAAGGGACCATTAAGGCTGAAGGATTCTGCCTGGCATTCACTCGTCTAATTGTTCCATTTATTCCAAGTATCCCTCAGTCTCGGGCCTCTACAAATGTCAGCACATCCATATCAATATTGTCATATTCTGAATGGAAAAGCATGAGACATATGTCAGAAAGAGAAGGGCTGAGAAATATCATGTGACCTCAACTCTGACGCCATCAAGAACTGTCTAGCATGAAAAGCTAGTAACATAGCTATAAATCCTATAGTATTAACGTATGCACCAATTAGCTACTAAGTATAGTAAGATTACTTATCTCAGAACCACTCAGGTGTATGAGAGCACTGTTTACACCATGACATCGTACAGTGCCTTCGGAAAGTATTCAGACCCCTTGACTATTTCCACATGTTGTTACATTACAACCTTGTTATAAAATGTTTTTAAAGTTTGTCAATCTACAAACAATACCCCATAATGAAAAAACAAAAATATGTTTTTAGAAATGTTTGCACATTTATATAAAAAAACTAAACAGAAATATCACATTTTACATTAGGGTTAGGGTCAAAGTGAGTCCAATTTCATGGACTATACCTTTAGCAGTATCTTATGGAGCAGGCTGGTAAGGCAATTAGCCGACAAAGGCCAGACAACTACACAGAGACCGGCATCACATGAAAGAGGTGTGAGGATCAAACCTTAAGGGCAGAGTTGGCAGTTAGCATCACAGACACTTTTCTGTTGATCAGCTTGTTGCCATTTTGCCAGAGAAATCGCCAGTACAGTTACTGTATGTAGATGTCCGTACAAGTGTCTCCAGAGCCTGGAGCACAGTAAAGATGTTAAACATTTTAGGCCTGCAAAATGGAGGGACATGTCAATATTGGTGGAAGATTGCCTACTTTATGTGATTAGCATCTGCTGCCCAGCTCCCTTGGCACTGGCGCTAACATTTAGTCCGCGCTCTGCGTGATCTCTATGGCGCACTGGTACTCTCAGCGGTTTTATTTGCATCTGAATTGGCTTGTCTCTGCTGGAGCTCTCTTAACAGCACCTCTCGCACATGGAAATGAAGCCAGTGATCAGATGGATTCTCTCATTGTCTCAAAGAGCCTGTCGAGGCATGACTCCGGGTACGATGGGGAGATGGGCAGGGGATTGGAAAGTAAAGATGTTGACATGAATAAATGTAAGATGATAAGATGTTTTTGACTTTGGTGAAACCTGAGTATCAAACTACACTCTTGCCATTCTGTTAATCCATTGCAATAGACGCTACACTTGCTGAGATTGTACTGACTTGAAAGGCATATTGTCAAGTGGATAGGAACATCTACAGCTCGTTCCTTTTAAAAACCTGCAGTCATTCGGGAAAAAAGGCAACAGAGATGCTCATTATGCTCTTTCATAGGGAGTTGATGTAGAAAATTGTGAATAGAATGATACATCATATTGTATGAAAACACACAGTATTCAAGAGCTGATCATCACAATATGTTTTGTTTTCAGCATTGATAGGTCGAAATTGAGCGCTCAATAATCATAGAGGACCAAAAGAGAGCTGTGGATAACATTCATAATATAGTGTGTTCTGTTTTGCCACCATTGTGGTTTATACAATTGAAGTTGGAAGTTTACATACACCTTAGCCAAATACATTTAAACTCAGTTTTTCACAATTCCTGACAAATCCTTGTAAAATCCTTGTAAAAATTCCCATCTTAGGTCATTTAGGATCACCACTTTATTTTAAGAATGTTTCATGCCAGAATAATAGTAGAGATAATTATTTATTTCAGTTTTGATTTCTTTCATCACATTCCCAGTGGGTCAGAAGTTTACATGCACTCAATTAGTATTTGGTAGCATTGCTTTTAAAATGTTTATCTTGGGTCAAACGTTTTGGGTAGCCTTCCACAAGCTCCCCACAATAAGTTGGGTGAACTTTGGCCCATTGCTCCTGACGGAGCTGGTGTAACTGAGTCAGGTTGGTTAGCCTCCTTGCTCTCACACGCTTTTTCAGTTTTCTAAAGGATTGAGTTCAGGGCTTTGTGATGGCCACTCTAATACCTTGACTTTGTCATACTTAAACCATTTTGCCACAACTTTGGAAGTATGCTTGTGGTCATTGTCCATTTAGAAGACCCATTTGCGACCAATACCCATTTCCTCTCTCATGACGCCATCTATTTTGTGATGTGCACCAGTCCCTCCTGCAGCAAAGCACCCCTACAACATGATGCTGCCACCCCTGTGCTTCACAGTTGAGATGGTGTTCTTTGGCTTGCAAGCCTCCCCCTTTTTCCTCCAAACATAACCATGGTCATTATGGCCAAACTGTTCTATTTTTGTTTCATCAGACCAGAGGACATTTCTCCAAAAAGTACAATCCTTTTCCCCATGTGCAGTTGCAAACCAGTCTGGCTTTTTTATGGCGGTTTTGGAGCAGTGGCTTCTTCCTTGCTGAGTGGCCTTTCAGGTTATGTCGATATAGGACTTGTTTTACTGTGGATATAGATGCTTTTGTACCCGTTTCCTCCAGCATCTTCACAAGGTCCTTTGCTGCTGTTCTGGGATTGATTTGCACTTTTCGCATCAAAGCACGTTCATCTCTAGGAGACAGAACGTGTCTCCTTCCTGAGCGGTATGACGGCTGTGTGGTCCCATGGTGTTTATACTTGCGTACTATTGTTTGGACAGACGAACGTGGTACCTTCAGGCGTTTGGAAATTGCTCCCAATGATGAACCAGACATGTGGAGGTCTACAATTTTTTTCTCAGGTCTTGGCTGATTTCTTTTGATTTTCCCGTGATGTCATGCCATAAGGGGCTGAGTTTGAAGGTAGGCCTTGAAATACAATCCACAGATACACCTCCGATTTACTCAAATGATGTCAATTACCCTATCTGAAGCTTCTGAATTTTACACGCTGTTTAAAGCACAGTCAATTTAGTGTATGTAAACTTCTGACCCACTGGAACTGTGATACAGTAAATTATAAGTGAAATAATCTGTTTGTTAACAATTGTTGGAAAAATGGCTTGAGTAATACACAAGGTAGATGTCCTAACCGACTTGCTAAACTATAGTTTGTTAACAAGAAATTTGTGGAGTGGTTGAAAAATGAGTTTTAATGACTCCAACCTAAAGTGTATGTAAACTTCCAACTTCAACTGTAGATTGAATGCATTACTGTAATTGAGAATGTTTTGGACACTTCTAAATCAAATCAAATCAAATCAAATTTTATTTGTCACATACACATGGTTAGCAGATGTTAATGCGAGTGTAGCGAAATGCTTGTGCTTCTAGTTCCGACAATGCAGTGATAACCAACAAGTAATCTAACTAACAATTCCAAAACTACTGTCTTATACACAGTGTAAGGGGATAGGGAATATGTACATAAGGATATATGAATGAGTGATGGTACAGAGCAGCATACAGTAGATGGTATCGAGTACAGTATATACATATGAGATGAGTATGTAGACAAAGTAAACAAAGTGGCACTGACCTCGCCTTCTGGATGATAGCGGGGTGAACAGGCAGTGGTTCGGGTGGTTGATGTCCTTGATGATCTTTATGGCCTTCCTGTAACATCGGGTGGTGTAGGTGTCCTGGAGGGCAGGTAGTTTGCCCCCGGTGATGCGTTGTGCAGACCTCACTACCCTCTGGAGAGCCTTACGGTTGAGGGCGGAGCAGTTGCCGTACCAGGCGGTGATACAGCCCGCCAGGATGCTCTCGATTGTGCATCTGTAGAAGTTTGTGAGTGCTTTTGGTGACAAGCCGAATTTCTTCAGCCTCCTGAGGTTGAAGAGGCGCTGCTGCGCCTTCTTCACGACGCTGTCAGTGTGAGTGGACCAATTCAGTTTGTCTGTGATGTGTATGCCGAGGAACTTAAAACTTGCTACCCTCTCCACTACTGATTCATCGATGTGGATAGGGGGGTGTTCCCTCTGCTGTTTCCTGAAGTCCACAATCATCTCCTTAGTTTTGTTGACGTTGAGTGTGAGGTTATTTTCCTGACACCACACTCCGAGGGCCCTCACCTCCTCCCTGTAGGCCGTCTCGTCGTTGTTGGTAATCAAGCCTACCACTGTTGTGTCGTCCGCAAACTTGATGATTGAGTTGGAGCGTGCGTGGCCACGCAGTCGTGGGTGAACAGGGAGTACAGGAGAGGGCTCAGAACGCACCCTTGTGGGGCCCCGTGTTGAGGATCAGCGGGGAGGAGATGTTGTTGCCTACCCTCACCACCTGGGGCGGCCCGTCAGGAAGTCCAGTACCCAGTTGCACAGGGCGGGGTCGAGACCCAGGGTCTCGAGCTTGATGACGAGCTTGGAGGTACTATGGTGTTGAATGCCGAGCTGTAGTCGATGAACAGCATTCTCACATAGGTATTCCTCTTGTCCAGGTGGGTTAGGGCAGTGTGCAGTGTGGTTGAGATTGCATCGTCTGTGGACCTATTTGGGCAGTAAGCAAATTGGAGTGGGTCTAGGGTGTCAGGTAGGGTGGAGGTGATATGGTCCTTGACTAGTCTCTCAAAGCACTTCATGATGACGGAAGTGAGTGCTACGGGGGTAGTCGTTTAGCTCAGTTACCTTAGCTTTCTTGGGAACAGGAACAATGGTGGCCCTCTTGAAGCATGTGGGAACAGCAGACTGGTATAGGGATTGATTGAATATGTCCGTAAACACACCGGCCAGCTGGTCTGCGCATGCTCTGAGGGTGCGGCTGGGGATGCCGTCTGGGCCTGCAGCCTTGCGAGGGTTAACACGTTTAAATGTCTTACTCACCTCGGCTGCAGTGAAGGAGAGACCGCATGTTTTCGTTGCAGGCCGTGTCAGTGGCACTGTATTGTCCTCAAAGCGGGCAAAAAGTTATTTAGTCTGCCTGGGAGCAAGACATCCTGGTCCGTGACTGGGCTGGGTTTCTTCTTGTAGTCCGTGATTGACTGTAGACCCTGCCACATGCCTCTTGTGTCTGAGCCATTGAATTGAGATTCTACTTTGTCTCTGTACTGACGCTTAGCTTGTTTAATAGCCTTGCGGAGGAATAGCTGCATTGTTTATATTCGGTCATGTTGCCAGACACCTTGCCCTGATTAAAAGCAGTGGTTCGCGCTTTCAGTTTCACGCGAATGCTGCCATCAATCCACGGTTTCTGGTTTGGGAATGTTTTTATCGTTGCTATGGGAACGACATCTTCGACGCACGTTCTAATGAACTCGCACACCGAATCAGCGTATTCGTCAATATTTCCATCTGACGCAATACGAAACATGTCCCAGTCCACGTGATGGAAGCAGTCTTGGAGTGTGGAGTCAGCTTGGTCTGACCAGCGTTGGACAGACCTCAGCGTGGGAGCCTCTTGTTTTAGTTTCTGCCTGTAGGCAGGGATCAGCAAAATGGAGTCGTGGTCAGCTTTTCCGAAAGGGGGCGGGGCAGGGCCTTATATGCGTCGCGGAAGTTAGAGTAACAATGATCCAAGGTTTTACCACCCCTGGTTGCGCAATCGATATGCTGGTAAAATTTAGGGAGTCTTGTTTTCAGATTAGTTTTGTTAAAATCCCCAGCTACAATGAATGCAGCCTCCGGATAAATGGTTTCCAGTTTGCAAAGAGTTAAATAAAGTTCGTTCAGAGCCATCGATGTGTCTGCTTGGGGGGGGATATATACGGCTGTGATTATAATCGAGGAGAATTCTCTTGGAAGATAATGCGGTCTACATTTGATTGTGAGGAATTCTAAATCAGGTGAACAGAAGGATTTGAGTTCCTGTATGTTTCCTTCATCACACCATGTCTCGTTAGTCATGAGGCATACGCCCCCGCCACTCTTCTTACCAGAAAGATGTTTGTTTCTGTCGGCGCGATGCGTGGAGAAACCCGTTGGCTGCACCGCCTCGGATAGCGTCTTCCCAGTAAGCCATGTTTCTGTGAAGCAGAGAACGTTGCAGTCTCTGATGTCCCTCTGGAATGCTACCCTTGCTCGGATTTCGTCAACCTTGTTGTCAAGAGACTGGACATTGGCAAGAAGAATGCTGGGGAGTGGTGCGCGATGTGCCCTTTTTCGTTTCTATTGAAACGACCCAGTTTCAAAACTGTTTGTGGATCACGGTGTTGAATTCTGATACATCACAGAAGAATCAAAGGGCTTGTCAAGCGTATAGGAAAGTGCAGCAATAGACCAGCTCAGATGACACGTTTATGTTTGGGTAAATAGAGTTACCCATGTCATGTTCCCCATTCTGCAATTTAACTCTAAAAGAGCCGACCATCAGTTAAACATAGAAGACTCAAGGCCGTAAATATGTGGTTATCAAAGGGCATTGCACAAACCATCCGTGCACAAAATGACACTGCCAGTTACCTGGCTGACAGAGTCATATCAGCTTTCTGATTCGCTCTTGGACCCGAAAAGAACAATATCCATTTGCAGTCTAGAAGATGGAATGTGAATGTTGTACTTGTAGATATTAGTTTGTTTCCTGTGTTGGTAACTTATGTGACTGGTTGAATGCAAATCTTTGTTGCACCGTTTACTTTAAATCCGCACATCTAATCGCCGCATTCTAATTGTGAAAAGAGACATTTTGAGATCTATCCCACTGCAACTGTTGTGAGTGGCAGGGACTTGAGTGCACTCCAATAGTTGTTTTGTGGACTGAGTATGCTGTACTGTGTTCATTTGGGCTTACTTCCCTCTCCTTTACCCTGTGTATTTGTTTTGCATATAGTGCATGTAACAGCTGAGACTGTTGTCTAGCCTCACACTGAAAACTCACACAGACCTTGAGTTTGACAGAATCGTCCAACTCAAGGTCTGTGAGTGCAGTGTGTTTCCGATCCACGTGAATGGGTTTTCTCTCAGTTAATATCTCTATCCGTTAGCACAAAGCTTCCTGTTACGTTGACACCGACCCAATTGACAAGGGAGGCAAAACGAGAGTGAGAAACGTTCCTTCTACCCTCTCATGATGAAAAGAATGGACTACATCTGAGATGGGCGTTCTGCATGACTGGAGCTCCTCGAGCACACGGGCACATCCCTTCTTGTACAGGCAGACAAGTGGAGGGAGGCGGGTGGAAGAGTGGGTTATTATCAGTCAGACGGTAGCTAGCTAGCTCGAGATGAAAGAGCTGCTGCTCCAAAGAGCTGCCTGCAATCCTCAGAACAGGGCTGCCCCGATCACCGGCAAAAGCCAGAGCTGCCCTCCAGGGCTTCAAAAGGAAAAAGTTGAACTTACTTATGAGCTGCACCACGGTTCCACAGTCAGGAATCCCTAAAGCCGAGTTAAATATAGAAGAGCATGGAAGAGCAAAATGCCCCATCTCCCATCTGGCGAGTAAAACCAAGCCCAAAAAGCGTTCTGGGAAAGATGGAGGGAGCAGGTGGACAGATGATGGATGCAGTAAGAAAGGCGTTGGTGGATATTAAGGTCTCGATCGAATCAAGGTGTTATTGTGTGATTCATTTTGTTTTAGGAATATCACTTGCTCACTATATGAAACAGAAATGACAGAAAATACACACATCAAAATAGAAATACAAATTGCAAGCAGAAAAAAAAATATGGTCACAAAAAACAAACGCATTCATCAGTAATCAGGTCCTCCGTCAGCTTTCTGAATTGCCCTAGAGGCACCAACACATCGAATTTAAGGACATTTTGAAGATTGTTCCACAAATAAGGTGCAAGAAAACTGAAAGCCGACAAAAGGAATTTCCAGAGTTAGCCGTCCCTGAGTGGGTGTGGCTAACATATGGAATTGTTTTAAGATGGTCATACTATGGATCATTTAGTTATTTGTTTTTGAATTTTAGGACCCCTTTAGGTATAAAAAAAAGATGTAAAAAATGTATTTGATCAAATATAGAATTTGGTCTTTACTACTATAGCCCGGAGAAATGCGTTAAATAACACAATCATAAATGGCAAAACAGACAGTCAAAAAACAAATGACAAGAAACAAGGTTTTGAAGTGCTTGTTCTATATCTTGGCAAAAGTTATATACATTACCAGTCAAAAGTTTGGACACACCTACTCATTCTAGGGTTTTTCTTTAGTTTTATTATTTATTTTCTACATTGTAGAATAACAGTGAAGACATCAATACTATGGAATAACACATATGGAATCATGTGGTAACCAAAAAAGTGTTAAACTATAATCAGAATATATTTTATATTTGAGATTCTTCAAAGTAGCCACCCTTTGCCTTGATGACAGCTGTGCACACTCTTGGCATTCTCTCAACCAGCTTCATGGGGTAGTCACCTGAAATACATTTAAATTAACAGGTGTGCATTGTTAAAAGTTTGTTTGTGGAATTTCTTTCCTTCTTAATACGTTTGAGCCAATCAGTTGTGTTGTGACAAGGTAGGGGTGGTACACAGAAGATAGACCTATTTGGTTAAAGACCAAGTCCATATTATGGCAAGAACAGCTCAAATACGCAAAGAAAAATGACAGTCCGTCAGTACTTTAAGCCATGAAGGTCAGTCAGTACGGAAAATGTAAAGAACTTTGAATGTTTAGTGCAGTAACAAATGCCATCAAACGCTATGATGAAACTGGCTCTCATGAGGGCCGCCACAGGAAAGGAAGACCCAGAGTTACCTCTGCTGTGGAGGAGGATAAGTTCATTAGAGGTACCAGACTCAGAAATTGCAGCCCAAATAAATGCTTCACAGAGTTCAAATAACAGAAACATCTCAACATCAACTGTTCAGAGACTGCATGAATCAGGCCTTCATGGTCGAATTGCTGCGAACCACTATTAAAGGACACCAATAAGAACAAGACACTTGCTTGGGTCTAGAAACTCGAGCAATGGACATTAGACTGGCGGAAATGTGTCCCTTGGTCTGATGATTTTTGGTTCCAACCGCCATATCTTTGTGAGATGCAGAGTAGATGAACGGATTTATCTCTGAATGTGTGGTTCTGGCGGTGATGCATGGAGGAGGTGTGATGGTGTGGGGGTGCTTTGCTGGTGACACTGTCTGTGATTTATTTACAATTCAAGGCAGACTTCTGTGTGCAGTGATATGCCATCCCATCAATTGTTTTTCAACAGGACAATGACCCAACACACCTCCAGACTGTGTAGGGGCTATTTGACCAAGAAGGAGAGGGATGGAGTGCTGCATCAAATTACCTGACCTCCACAATCACGAGACCTTAACTAATTTGAGATAATTTGGGATGACTTGGACCGCAGAGTGATGGAAAAGCAGCCAACAAGTGCTCAGCATATGTGGGAACTCCTTCAAGACTGTTGGAAAAGCATTCCAGGTGAAGCTGGTTGAGAGAATGTCAAGCGTGTGCAAAGCTGTCATCAAGGCAAAGGGTGGCTTCTTTGAAGAATCTAAAATATATTTTGATTTGTTTAACAGTTTTTGGTTACTACATGATTCCATATGTGTTATTTCAAAGTTTTGATGTCTTTTTCTATTATTCTACAATGTAGAAAATAGTAAAAATAAAGAAAATGAATGATTAGGTGTGTCCAAACTTTTGACTGGTTCTATATATATATATATATATATATATATATATATATATATATATATATTTATTTTACACATATTTAACTCCTTTTTTGGTTAGGCATAGAGTGGCCATAAAAGTCTCCAGGTCAAACCGTTCAGGTGCTACAGATGTTTTCGTGAGAAGACCAATTTTCAGGATGTCTCATGGTCTGACAAACACCGCTCTCGTTCTGCCATTCTGCCGTTCTGACATTTAATCCGGAGGTGCTGACCTGTTGCACCCTCTACAACCACTGTGATTAGTATTATTATTATTTGACCCTGCTGGTCGTCTATGAACGTTTGAACATCTTGGCCATGTACTGTTATAATTGCAACCCAGCACTTCAATCAAGTGGTAGAAACACCTCAAGGATGATCAATGGAAGCAGGATGCAACTGAGCTAAATTTCGAGTCTCATAGCAAAAGGTCTGAAAGTAAATAAGGTGTTTCTGTTTTTTATTTATTTTTAATACATTTGCAAAACTTTCTGAAAAACTGTTTTCACTTTGTCATTATGGGGTATTGTGTTTAGATTGACGAGATCTTTTTTGTAGATGTTACCCATTTTCCATTAAGGCTGTAACGTAACAAAATGTGGAAATAGTCAATGGGTCTGAATACTTTCCGAAGCACCTGTATGTACATATATTATTATACATGAGTTTGCGTATAGTTACATACTATGGGAGAATGATCACTGAGATCCAATGCAAATACTTATTTATGGGGGTTATTAGTAATATATAAATACATCAATGAGGTGTTAACAGGGTGTTTCACATTTATCATGGGGCTTTTTTTTTATAGCAATTGCGTCTGATTAAAGTCATGCATATACTCATATATTGATCAGGGATAGCCAATCCAGATTAAAATCCCCTAAAATGTCCAACTCTGAGGACAGAAAAGGTGTTAAACACTCAGATAAAGCACCAACAGCATCCGCCATGGCAGGAGGGGGCCGGTAAATTCTAGCAACAAATACATTTGAGCTAAACATTGATTTGGAACATAAATATTTTAAGATTGGGACGCAGTGAAATTCGATTTTACATTTGACAGATATGGGGTAATCTAAATACATTGTAATCACTTTCTTCAATGTCTTTATCAGAGACAGAACCATTTAACCATGTTTCCGAGAGAACCAGAATGTCAGGACACGAGTCCTGTACCCAAATGTCTATAGTGTCAATTTTTAAGTCCTACTTCATACATTTAGGTGTCCGATGAGATTTAAAGGCAGAGGGGGTATTCAGCTCATTCCCATAAGAGCTAACATGCATAGGGTCAGCTGCATCTACTGTATTTGTTGAGTGAGCTGAGAATTTGCCAACGTCCCTAGCCAATCACATGAGAGCAGAGTTTAGGCTAGCTACCCTGTTACTACAGTGCTTCCAAACCCCTTCTTGGACTTCAGGGATTCTTGATCAGCTGAGGCAACATTTGCAGGGCAAAGCGGATGCTGCAAGTCATACAAACTATGACAGTGCATCTAGGGTTGTATATCTGTGTGACTGATGAAGGCAGTAGATTTCAGATTGCCTTCCAAATGATCTGATATACTGCTGCGGTATTGCACAAGATAGCACTGCAGCATCATAGTATATCTGATTAAGGTTGGATGAGGACAAACCTTACCTAGTGACATGTCAGTGCTCTCTAGACCCTCTGTGTGTTTGCATATGTGTTCCGGGGTGAACTTATATATTTGAAAGCCTTCACTGACCATGAGAGTTATGAGAGTTATATTCAGAGGAAGTGAGTTTCTGCAGTCTATCTATATTGACCTTTAGCATTTTCCCTCTGCCTACCTGCTCTGAGGTGAAACTCTGTTACATTCATTCATGATGACATGATCAGGTGCCTTCCCTCGAAATTCCCAAATGGAATCCAAAGAGTATTTTTTTTCAAGAAAATAAAAATGGATTTCATGCTGACTAAACTACTGAATTAAGAATTATAATGTACATGGCTCCTCTTTACTTCATAAATCTCAAATTCAATTAATTCAGCAAATATCGCATGCTAAATGCATTGTAATATCCCGATAGCTAATTAGTGAGAGTTGCAATTTTTCCCATGAGAACATAGACATTTCCTGCTGGATTTCAGATTGACCTTTTGAGCTTTCCTAGAGGAATTCACAAAAATGCAGTTGCCTACATGCAAACAAATCCATTGTAGTAGAAGTCTCTGTTTGAATCATTAAATCATGCATATTTAACTTTATCATGCGTTATTAAGTCTTCTACCTCTGTCACCAGTCAACCCAAAGTATGAATAGATCTTAATGTGGAGGTTTCAGAGTTAATGTGAGCAGAAAAGATGAAGGCGAGTTTAAAACATTTTCTAATTGGTATGAAAGCAATTCAGTGCCATTCAGTGCATACCAGGTCTTGAACACAATAATATACAGCATATATATAGTGGGGAGAACAAGTATTTGATACACTGCCGATTTTGCAGGTTTTCCTACTTACATACTTACAAAGCATGTAGAGGTCTGTAATTTTTATCATAGGTACACTTCAACTGTGAGAGACGGAATCTAAAACACAAATCCAGAAAATCACATTGTATGATTTTTAAGTAATTAATTTGCATTTTTTTGCATGACATAAGTATTTGATCACCTACCAACCAGTAAGAATTCCGGCTCTCACAGACCTGTTAGTTTTTCTTTAAGAAGCCCTCCTGTTCTCCACTCTTTACCTGTATTAACTGTATTAACCTGTTTGAACTCGTTACCTGTATAAAAGACACCTGTCCACAGACTCAATCAAACAGACTCCAACCTCTCCACAATGGCCAAGACCAGAGAGCTGTGTAAGGACATCAGGGATCAAATTGTAGACCTGCACAAGGCTGGGATGGGCTACAGGACAATAGGCAAGCAGCTTGATGAGAAGGCAACAACTGTTGGCGCAATTATTAGAAAATGGAAGAAGTTCAAGATGACGGTCAATCACCCTCGGTCTGGGGCTCCATGCAAGATTTCACCTCGTGGGGCATCAATGATCATGAGGAAGGTGAGGGATCAGCCCAGAACTACACGGCAGGACTTGGTCAATGACCTGAAGAGAGCTGGGACCACAGTCTCAAAGAAAACCATTAGTAACACACTACGCGTCATGGATTAAAATCCTGCAGCGCACACAAGGTCCCCCTGCTCAAGCCAGCGCATGTCCAGGCCGTCTGAAGTTTGCCACTGACCATCTGGGTGATCCAGAGGAGGAATGGGAGAAGGTCATGTGGTCTGATGAGACAAAAATATAGCTTTTTGGTCTAAACTCCCCTCGTCATGTTTGGATGAAGAAGAAGGATGAGTACAACCCAAAGAACACCATCCCAACTGTGAAGCATGGAGGTGGAAACATCATTCTTTGGGGATGCTTTTCTGCAAAGGGGACAGGACGACTGCACCGTATTGAGGAGAGGATGGATGGGGCCATGTATCGCGAGATCTTGGCCAACAACCTCCTTCCCTCAGTGAGAGCATTGAAGATGGGTCGTGGCTGGGTCTTCCAGCATGACAACGACCCGAAGCACAAAGCCAGGGCAACTAAGGAGTCGCTCCGTAAGAAGCATCTCAAGGTCCTGGAGTGGCCTAGCCAGTCTCTAGACCTGAACCCAATAGAAAATCTTTGGAGGGAGCTGAAAGTCCATATTGCCCAGTGACAGCCCTGAAACCTGAAGGATCTGGAGAAGGTCTGTATGGAGGAGTGGGCCAAAATCCCTGCTGCAGTGTGTGCAAACCTGGTCAAGAACTACAGGAAACACATGACCTCTGTAATTGCAAACAAAGATTTCTGTACCAAATATTAAGTTCTGCTTTTCTGATGTATCAAATACTTATGTCATGCAATAAAATGCAAATTAATTATTTAAAAATCATACAATGTGATTTTCTGGATTTTTGTTTTAGATTATGCCTCTCACAGTTGAAGTGTACCTATGATACAAATTACAGACCTCTACATGCTTTGTAAGTAGGAACACCTGCAAAATCGGCAGTGTATCAAATACTTGTTCTCCCCACTGTATATATATATATATACATGCCTTCAGTATCTCATGGTAGTGCACTAGAAAGAGAGTGTGAGTGACAGAAGGGAGAGGAGTGAAAGGTGGGGATGGAACCCCCTTCTGGGAGTCAGGTGAGGGAGAGCTAAGGGTTCAACAGGAGGTTAAAGTTCAACAGGAGGTCAACAATAAAGAGGACAAAACGCAGGAAACGGCAGCCTGCACTAAATCAACTGTAAAATTCTCTGTAAAGACACCATGTAAAGTAAGTGTAGGTCTAATACCATTTTCACTGAGCTAAAACCTTTATTCAGAAATAATGCATTGCGTAACCATGTGTTTTCACAGTTTCAATATATTGCACAATATTTAAAGACATATTTCGCATTCATGTCCTGCTCCAGGTGTGGGTGAATGGAGAGAGAAGTAAATCAGGGATTTTAGTTTCGGCGTGTAGTGTATGACTCGGTAATGTGAAGTTTAGCTTGTTTCTCACTTTTCTCATTATCTCTGTAAATGCATTCTCTGTTTAGTAATTTAAAGATAAGTTGTCTGGTGGTGTAAAGCCAATAAAAAGAAAGGGAAAGCGCAACAAGTTTGCGTACATCCCCAGAGAGTCGTAATTCAGGAAACAGTGATTCACATGCAACAAAGAACCCAAACGGTGTCCTCCATGTTGTCTGGTGACGAGCAACTTCCTTGTAGTTTACTTATGTATTTGTTGCTGGTGATAATGAATTACTCAATCTCTTTCTGCCTAATGCTGGAAATACAGTGTGTGGAAATAAGCAATAAAGTGCGTACATTAGCCTATGAATGCCTACAGGGCTGACAAGGATGGACTAATTGTTATATGGTGAGTGAGAATATGTCACTTTAATAATCTGTCAATTGTATTTGTCTGTAATGATAATGGAAATGTCAGGGAATCTTCTTAGGAAGACGCTAATAACTACAAAACAACACCTAACAAAATTCTGCTTCAGTTATTTTGTCTTAAATTGCTAAATGCCAATACACCGTCTCTCATCGTGCTTCACTAATTGATTGCCAAGATACGCGCTTCTGTAAATTCATTGCATGCAAGATGCCATGTTTTCGACTGCGAAACAGGGCAATTGCATTTTTACCTTTGTGTGGGTGATATTTCTGATCTAATATTTGAAGAGTTAATTTCCAAAAAGCTATATCCACCAATGTTTTTATATCCATTGTTTAGCTGGAATGGAATGTTCATATCCTGTATATTTGAGTGTGATATGTGGTTTCCTCACCTAACGTAGCTATTTTAAGATGAATGCACTTACTGTATGTCGCTCTGCTGAATGACTAAAATGCCAAATGGAAATGTTTCAAATGTTTCATTTGTACAGTTCTTTATTAAAAAAGTAGTTATTTGTTACTTTCGACGACATTCGACTGTGTAAAACCTAAAAGTGCTACTTATTTCTCTGAGAGTGAGGCACACATATAGCATTCAGAAATAAAAAATAAAAAATATTTGTCTCTGAAATTAAACCATCAAGTGATTTTAAACAAATACATGTTCAGTGCCAGTCAAAAGTTTGGACACACCTACTCATTCAAGGATTTTTCTTTATTTTTACTATTTTCTACATTGTTGAATAATAGTGAAGACATAAAAACTATTAAATAACACATATGGAATCATGTAGTAACCAAAAAAAACGAATCTAAATCTATTTTATATCTGAGATTCTGCAACGTAGCCACCCTTTGCCTTGATGAAAGCTGTGCACACTCTTGGCATTCTCTGTCCAGGTAGTCACCTGGAAGGCATTTCAATTCCCAGGTGTGCCTTCTTAAAAGTTCATTTGTGGAATTTCTTTCCTTCTTAATGCGTTTGAGCCAATCAGTTGTGTTGTGACAAGGTAGGAGTGATATACAGAAGATAGCCTTATTTGGGCTATTATGTCCATATTATGGCATATTATGAACAGCTCAAATAAGCAAAGAGAAACGACAGTCCATCATTACTTTAAGACATTAAGGTCTGTCAATGTGGAAAATTTCAAGAACTTGGCAAGTTTCTTCAAGTGCAGTCACAAAAATCATCAAGCGTTATGATGAAACTGGCTCTCATGAGGACCGTCACAAGAAAGGAAGACCCAGAGTTACCTCTGCTGCAGAGGATAAGTTCATTAGAGTTACCAGCCTCAGAAATTGCAGCCCAAATAAATCAAATCAAATCAAAGTTTACTTGTCACGTGCGCCGAATACAACAGGTGTAGTGGACCCTACAGTGAAATGCTTACTTACAGGCTCTAACCAATAGTGAAAAAAAGGTATTAGGTGAACAATAGGTAAGTACAGAAATAAAAACAACAGTACAAAGACAGTGAAAAACAGTAGCGAGGCTATATACTGTAGCAAACATCGGTTAGTCAGGCTTATTGAGGTAGTATGTACATGTAGATATGGTTAAAGTGACTATGCATACAGTATATGATGAACAGAGAGTAGCAGTAGCGTAAAGAGGGGTTGGCGGAAGGCGGGACACAACGCAGACAGCCCGGTTAGCCAATGTGCGGGAGCACTGGTTGGTCGGGCCTATTGAGGTAGTATGTACATATGTACATTAATGTATAGTTAAAGTGACTGTGCATATATGATAAACAGAGAGTTGCAGCAGCTTAAAAGAGGGGTTGGGGGAGGCACACAATGCAAATAGTCTGGGTAGCCATTTGATTACGTGTTCAGGAGTCTTATGGATTGGGGATACAAACTGTTGAGAAGCCTTTTTGTTCTAGACTTTGTCCTAGACACTCCGGTACCGCTTGCCATGCGGTAGTAGAGAGAACAGTCTATGACTGGGGTGGGTGGGGTCTTTGACAATTTTTAGGGCCTTCCTCTGACACCGCCTGGTGCAGAGGTCCTGGATGGCAGGCAGCTTAGCCCCAGTGATGTACTGGGCCATACACACTACCCTCTGTAGTGCCTCGGATGCTGAGCAATTGCCGGACCAGGCAGTGATGCAACCAGTAATGCTCTCGATATTGCAGCTGTGTAACCTTTTGAGGATATCAGGACCCATGCCAAATCTTTTTAGTTTCCTGAGGGGGAATAGGCTTTGTCGTGCCCTTGTTGGTGATGTGGACACCAAGGAACTTGAAGCTCTCAACCTGCTCCACTACAGCCCCGTCGATTAGAATGGGGGCATACTCAGTCCTCCTTTTCCTGTAGTCCACAATCATCTCCTTAGTCTTGGTTACGTTGAGGGATAGGTTGTTATTCTGGCACCACCCGGCCAGGTCTCTTACCTCCTTCCTATAGGCTGTCTCGTCGTTGTTGGTGATCAGTTGTGTCATCTGCAAACTTAATAATGGTGTTGGAGTCATGCCTGGCCATGCAGTTGTGGGTGAACAGGGAGTACAGGAGGGGACTGAGCACACATCCCTTGGGAGCTCCAGTGTTGAGGATAGCGTGGCAGATGTGTTGCTACCTACCCTCACCACCTGGGGGCGGCCCGTCAGGAAGTCCAGGATCCAGTTGCAGTGGGAGGTGTTTAGTCCCAGGATCCTTAGCTTAGTGATGAGCATTGAGGGCACTATGGTGTTGAACACTGAGCTGTAGTCAATGAATAGCATTCTCACATAAGTGTTCCTTTTGTTCAGGTGGGAAAGGGCAGTGTGGAGTACAGTACAGATTGCATAATCTGTGGATCTGTTTGGGCGGTATGCAAATTGGAGTGGGTCTAGGGTTTCTGGGATAATGATGTTGATGTGAGCCATTACCAGCCATTCAAAGCATTCATGGCTACAGACGTGAGTGCTACGGGTCTGTAGTCATTTAGGCAGGTTTCCTTTGTGTTCTCGGGCACAGGGACTATGGTAGTCTGCTAGGAACATGTTTGTATTACAGACTCAGTCAGGGACATGTTGAAAATGTCAGTGAAGACACCTGCCAGTTGGTCAGCACATGCCCGGAGCACACATCCTGCTAATCCGTCTGGCCTGCAGCCTTGTGTATGTTGACCTGTTTAAAGGTCTTACTCACGTCGGCTACGGAGAGCGTGATCACACAGTCGTCTGGAACAGCTGATGCTCTCATGCATGCCTCAGTGTTGCTTGCATCGAAGCGAGCATAGAAGTGATTTAGCTCGTCTGGTAGACTCGTGTCACTGGGCAGCTCGCGGCTGTGCTTCCCTTTGTAGTCTGTAATAGTTTGCAAGCCCTGCCACATAAGACGAGCGTCGGAGCCGGTGTAGTATGATTCAATCTTAGCCCTGTATTCACGCTTTGCCTGTTTGATGGTTCGTCGCAGGGCATATCAGGATTTCTTGTAAGCTTCCAGGTTAGAGTCCCGCATCTTGAAAGCGGCAGCTCTGCCCTTTAGCGCAGTGCAAATGTTGCCTGTAATCCATGGCTTCTGGTTGGGGTATGTACGTACAGTCACTGTGGGGACAATGTCCTTGATGCACTTATTGATAAAGACTGATGTAGTGTATTCCTCAATGCCATCGGAAGAATCCAGGAACATGTTCCAGTCTGTGATAGCAAAACAGTCCTGTAGTTTAGCATCTGCTTCATCTTACCACTTTTTTATAGACTGAGTCACTGGTGCTTCCTGCATCAATTTTTACTTGTAAGCAGGAGTCAGGAGGATAGAGTTGTGGTCAGATTTACCAAGTGGAGGGCGAGGGAGAGCTTTGTACGTGTCTCAGTACAGGTGTACTAGAATACAGTGATCTAGAGTACAGGTGATCTAGAATTTTTTTCCCTCTGGTTGCACATTTAACATGTTGATAGAAATTTGGTAGAACTGATTTAAAATGCTTCACAGAGTTCAAGAACCAGACACATCTCAACTGTTCAGAGGAGACTGTGTGAATCAGGCCTTCATGGTCGAATTGCCTCAAAGAGACCTCTAATAAAGAACACCGATAGGAACAAGAGACATGTTTGGGCCAAGAAACATGAACAATGGACATTAGACCGGTGGAAAATCTGTCCAAATTTGAGATTTTTGGTTCCAACTGCAGTGTCTTTGTGAGACGCAGAGTGGGTGAATGGATGATCTCCGTATGTGTGGTTCCCACCCTGAAGCATGGAGGAGGAGGTGTGATGGTGTGAGGATGATTTGCTGGTGACACTGTCTGTGATTTATTTAGAAATCAAGGCACACGTAACCAGCATGTCCACCACAGCATTCTGCAGTGAAGCGAAATCCCATTTGGTTTGAGCTTAGTGGGACTATGATTTGTTTTTCAACAGGACAATGACCCAGGCTGTGTAAGGGCTATTTGACCAAGAAGGAGAGTGATGCAGAGCTGCGTCAGATAACCTGGCCTCCACAATCACCCGACCTCAACCCAACTGAGATGGTTTGGGATGAGTGAAGGAAAAGTGAAGGAAATCAGCCAATAAGTGCTCAGCATATGTTGAAACTCCTTCAAGACTGTAGGAAAAACATTCCAAGTGAAGCTGGTTGAGAGAATGCCAAGAGTGTGCAAAGCAGTCATCAAGGTAAAGGGTGGCTATTTTGAAGAATGTCAAATATAAAATATATTTTGAGTTGTTTAACACTTTGTTGGTTACTACATGATTCCATATGTGTTTTTTCATAGTTTTTATATCCACTATTATTCTACAATGTAGAAAATAGTAAAGAATAAAAACCCTTGAATGAGTAGGTGTGTCCAAACTTTTGATTGGTGCTGTATATACAGTATCTTTCAAAAGTATTCAGACCCGTTTGATTTCACATTTTACATTTTATGGTGTTACTGAGTGGGATTCAAAATCAATTTAATTGTAATTTTTTTGTCAACAATCTACACACAATTCTCTGTAATGTCAAAGCGGAAGGAAATGTAAAAAATATATATTAATAAAGAATTTAATAACTAAAATATAGTTGTTGCATAAGTATTTAGCTCCCTGAGTCAAAACATCTTTGCCATTGATTACAGGTGCGAGTCTTGGGTAGGTCCATAAGAGCTTTGCACACCTGGATTGTGGAATATTTGCCTATTATTTTATTTTGTAAGCTCAGTCGAGATGTTGGGGATAAGGGGTAGACAGCCATTTTCAAGTCTTGCCGTAGATTTTCAAGCAGATTTAAGTCAAAACTGCAACTTTGCCACTCAGGAACATTCACTGTCTTCTGGCTACTCCAGAGTAGATTTGGCCTTGTGTTGTAGGTTATTGTCCTGCTGAATGGGGAATTACTTTCCCAGTCCCTGGTGTAAAACAGACTGAAGCAGGTTTTCCTCTAGGATTTTGCCTGTACTTAAATCGGCCCATTTCTTTTCATCCAGGAAAAAACGCCCAAATATTTGCCGATGGAGTCACTACAATATTGTGGATCCACCCACAGCCATTGAACTGTGTAGCTTGGCCTCATGGTGACATTCCTGTGCAGTTTCATTCCGGTCCCTATATCTCAGTTCAGAAGGACGACTGTATCTACTCCACAGCTTTTAAGTTGACCATTCTTCAAGAGATATTCTTAAGGAGATATTTTTACCCATTTACCAACCACTGCCCTTCTTTATGAGGCTCTCGAAAAGCTCCATGGTCTTCGTGGTTGAATCTGTGCTTCAAATTCAATACTTGACCAAGGGACCTTACAGATGTTGTACAGTATGTATGGGGGACAGAAAAAAGGTTAGTCATTCCAAAATCATGTCAACCCCTATTATTTCACACAGAGGAGGCATCTGTTAGTCACAGATACCTTACAAAAGGTACGGGGCGTGGATCAGAAAACTAGTCAATATCAGGTGTGACCGACACACCTCATGCAGTGTGACATCTCCACATAGAGCTGATCAAAGCTGTTGATTTTGGCCTGTGGAATGGTATCCCACTCCTGTACAATGGCATTGCACCGTTTTATGTGATTTGTTAAGCCACATTTGACTCCTGAGCTAATTTAGGCTTGCCCAAACAAGGGGCTGAATACTTATGCAACGACTACATGTTAGTAATTTTTTTTATTTATCTTAAAAACATTGACGTTACAGAGTAATCTGTGTAGATTGTTGATGAAAAATGACAATTGTAATCTGTTTTAATCCCATTTTGTAACACAACATAATGTGAACAAATCCAAGGGGTCTGAATACTTTTGCAAGCACTGTATAGCGTTTTGGAATGAAAGGCATATAATGTAAGGCAAATAGAAAATTTGATGCAGACGAGTCTCAAGTCCCAGGAGAGGACTGAATTTTAAAGAGGGTTGTGGGTAGACAATGTGTGTTGAAAAATGTGTTACAGGCATTCTGGTGGGGATGGGTTATTGGGGAAATATAAGCTTGCTCGCTCCATTGCATTGGAATTGCTTTCTCAATTCACCTGTGTATATAGAGCATAGTCTCAGAAAATAACCTGTTTATTATTGTGCTGCCGAAAATTTGTTTTCTAACCATGGCAAAAACAAACTTATATTGAGGCCAGTGGAGGCTGGTGGGAGGAGCTATAGGAGGACGGGCTCATTGTAATGGCTGGACATTACAAAAATAGACATTGTCAAAATAAGTTCTATTCCATTCTATTCTCCTTGCCAAAGTGAAGACTTTTCTTTGGTGAGGAGACTTTAGGGAGTTAAAAATCTTGTTACCATGGCAAACAGCACAGAGACATCTGACAGCTATGCTGGGCTGAATGTTAATTAATTCACCCCCAACTTATTCCTTTATCACACAATCAAATGTTGCTCTGTCACTCCCCATTTTTCCATCGTAACATTTTCCCCTTTTAATTGTTCCTTATCCATTCACAATGCCAAAAGGAATTGCTTTGACTGATTATGGCCAATGGCAGCTAGCAAGAAAATAAGTAACCATTCAGGTTGTGTGTTCCCTTTTGCTTTTCAGTCAGGTACATCCTATTATGCTCCTACTCATGCCAAACCACATTGCTCACTCCCTCTTTGTAGCACTCCAGCCATCCAGCTGGCCCTTTGTGTGTGTGTGTGTGTGTGTGTGTGTGTGTGTGTGTGTGTGTGTGTGTGTGTGTGTGTGTGTGTGTGTGTGTGTGTGTGTGTGTGTGTGTGCCAGTCCGCCTCTGTGAGAGCTGCGTGATGTTTTCCTCCTCCTCCTCTCCAGTGTAGCTCATCAGGGGGCTGGACACACCTTCTCCACATCTGCTAACCCGTGAGAGTGGCAGCACATCTGCTCCTTCACTGTGAACACATCCACTCCAGTGGCACACATGCATGGGGGACATTTTCCATGACTCCCTGGCTACGAGCCATGTCTGCGTTCATCGCTGTTCCGGTGTTTTGAATTGTGGGCCCATGTCCCAGTGCAAAGCAGGCTTTCTTGATTTGTGTCACAATTAACACGGTGCTGGGTGTGTTGTTCGATAACTAGAGAGATGAGCAATGGCCGATGCACAGACACCTGTACCTCTCTCAAGCCATTATCCAAGTTATGTCTCATAAGAATATAGGAGTCTTTATTATTCCCTGTGGGACATTAATTTTGCAGCATGTAGTAAAAACAATATGTACTCAACTAACAGTTTTACTACTTATTGAGAAAGCTGATAGCAGTTGGCATGAAGGTGAGTTCAGACCTATTTGGTTTGAACTTAGGGAGCTTGTGTTTGCACTCTGAGGGAAGCAACATAAATTCATCAAACAAGGGATGCTCGGAGTTCCTTAAATGGATTGCGCCCTACGTATGACTCGTGCGTCTTATTCTACCCTGAAACTGCAGGGTTTCCTCAGGAAGAGCAAGCTCTGATTTCCCTTTGCACAGCATCCACCTTCGCCTCGAAACTCAGTTTGCTGTCAAGGAAAGTGCCAAGATATTTGTGTTGATCAACGGTCTCCACTGGCTCACCATCTATCAGAATCTGCATAGGTGGCAGTGAGCTGGAAATCAATAGTCATATCCTTGGCTTTCTTGACATTAAGTTCTAAGTAGGAGCTGTCACACCCATCCAACGAACTCTTCCACCACTGGGCCATGGCTAATCTCCTCATCTTGTGAAAGACTCACGATAACCAAGTTGTCTGCAAACGTAATAATATGCCCAGCTTCATGATTACTCTGACACTAATTAGTGTACAGTGCAAACACGATGGGAAAGGATGCACTCTTGTGGTGAACCAGTGAAGGAATATAGTGTGCCAGGTCGGGAACTGTTGACTCTCACCCTTTGAGGTTTAAACCAGTTGACCATGTTAAAGTCATGATCTGAATTGGACAACAGCGTCTCTGCTAAGACATGGTTGTATACAATTAAAAGCTGAAGAGAAGTCAACAAATAACAGTCAGCCATGGGTCTTACTACCCTCAAGATGATTAAGGACATAATTAAGAATAGTGATAGTTGCACCTTCCGCCCCTGTCCTGACCCTTTAAGCAAACTGCGATGGGTCTAACTGGTCCTGAACCTTGGCCATAATCTCACCCTTAACAATATCTTCAAAGGTGTTCAAGGTCAGTGAGGAAAGGGCTACAACAATTTTAATGAGTTACAGTTCATATAAGGAAATCGGTCAATTTAAATGAATTCATTAGATCCTAATCTAATGGATTTCACATGACTGGGCAGGGGCGCAGTGGGCCTATCCCTTATCCCCTACCAGTCCCACCCACTTGGGAGCCACGCCCACCCACTGGGGAGCCAGCCAATCAGAATGAGTTTTTCCCCACAAAAGGACATTATTATAGACAGAAATAATCCTCAGTTTCATCAGCTGTCCAGATGGTTGGTCTCAGAGGATCCCGCAGGTGAAGGAGCCAGATGTGAAGGTCCTGGGCTGGCGTGGTTAAACATGGTCTGCGGTGGTGAGGCCGGTTGGACGTACTGCCAAATTCTCTAAAACGTTGGAAGCGGCTTATGGTATAGAAATTAATATTACATTCTCTGGCAACAGCTATGGTGGACATTCCTGCATTCAGCATGCCAATTCCGAGCTCCCTCAAAACTTGAGACATCTTTGTGTGACAAAACTGCACATTTTAGAGGGGCCTTTTATTGTCCCCAGCACAAAGTGTACTTGTGTAATGAGCATGCTGTTTAATCAGCTTCTTGATATGCCACACCTGTTAGGTGGACACATTATCTTGGCAAAGGACAAAGCTCACTAACAGGGTTGTAAACAAATTTGTGCACAACATTTGAGAGAAATACATTTTTTGGAGCGCATGGAAAATGTATGGGATCTCATGAAACATGGGACCAACACTTTACACTTTGCGTTTATATTTCGATTCAGTACAGTATCCTTTGCTGTTGCAGTGACAGCTGGAAGATGGAGGAAAATATGCCAGTGAGTTTTTAACACTCTGCCTCCAACATCATCAGGGCCAGGGCTCTTTTTCTCTTTGATGTGGCTGAATATTTTAAAAACATTCTCATGACCAATATGAATATTACATTCAGAGACACTCCCTTAAACCAGTTAATTCATCATTAAAAAAATGGGTGTCAAACCGTAGGTAAAAGTTGTCATTGGTTTATTTAATTATCTTCCCAGCTTTAAACTGCAATTCAACCATCGATTTCATCCCCTCCAAGTAGAACAGGAGTTGCCTCTACTCAGTTCAGCCTCCACCTTGTCTTTATACTTCAACTTAACTCGTTTAACCTCCCTCTTTACTCATTTTATGTACTCCCCTACGCTGGGAGACGTCACCCTGGTGAAAAGGGATATTTTTCATGTTATAGTTTCGAGTGATTTGGCTACCTAAGGTTTGTTATTTGGGAATCTTTTGCACAATTTCTGGGGGTCTGGTGTCACCTAATTCTCACAGAATGAAAGAGAACTGGTCACAGTGCCAGTCAATGAATCCAGGTCGGTGCAGGAGCAAGTAAAACATGTCCGAGTCAGTTTTGTGTACGTTTCGATGACTCAGCCATCCACCCCGTAACGTGTCTTCGCTTTGACGCGGCCTCTCTTCAGGACAGGTTTGTCTGTGGGAATGACGTAAACAGTATTATGGTCAGACGAGCCTATTGGACCTCAGACGATGGATTCCTTCACCCACTCTACTGTCCGACAACGCAAATCAAACACTTTACCATGTCTCGCAGGAGAAGTGACGTATTGGTAGATATGAGTGAGAGACTTTTTCAGCGAACAGCGATTATTGTCACCCATAACAGGGGGGAGATGCTCTGTAACTGTCGCATGGTCCGGGAGATGGTGTCCGTCGTCTTGTCCACGTTAGCTCTAGGATGCATGTGACGGAGATTTGGGGGGAACTCCTGTGGTAAGCAAAAGGGCTGAAGTGAGAGTAAAAGTTCAATATCTGGGTCACACAGACTCTCACGTATGAGCACGTAGAGGCAGACCCCACCGCCTTGTGCTTTGCCCATCGTTTTTGCATCACAGCCTTGACGTACAGGCACCCAAAAGCCGTCGATTTCTAAATCAGCGTCCCGGTCCTGCTCTTTCAGCCATGACTCAGCGAAGGCCAGAATGCAGGCATTTCTGTAATCGGATAATCACTTAACATTGGCTTGCAGTTCGTCTGTTTTACGTCTGAGAGATTTGCACATTAGCCAGGATGATGGGAGGGGAGAGGTATGCGGTTTAGTTGTGATTTCTTGAGTCTTTAATGCACGCTGCCACTTCTCCCGACTCGGTTTTTGGTTATTATATGTGCTCTCTTGTTGCCATTTTGTGAATATAGTGTTATCAAAAGGCATACCGTTTTAGTTCACTTTTATTTAACCAGGAAGACCCATTGAGGTCAGAAGAACCCTTTCCCAAGGGAGACCTAGTGCCTGTTAATGCCCGTATTGAATTTGTCTACAATCTAAAACAATGCTTGTTGATATAAAAAGTATAATAGATGCAATAATCTGACCTTGGAGGAGAATCCATTTGCCGCCATCTTAAAAACATGTAGTGTAAACAAAGAGCAGACAGGTGGAAGGTGGTTGGCTGTAGACGGATGCCTGGCTTCTTTATCTCTTGCAGCATCACTCCAGTGCATCTCCGAGGCGAAAAGGTGGCTGTGTGTGCATCCCCCTGTCATTGATGTGTGTTCACTCACCTAGCGCGGCCCTGGTGTCATGCCCGACTAAATAACAGCAGGCTCAGCATAACAATGGGGGCCAAAGGAGACAAGGTGTGACGCCGCCACCATCTTATCACATACACAGGGCTCTGGCTGATACGTGTCATATCCTTCCAACATCCCAGTGAGTCTCTACTATGAGTTTGACACGGGGCAAGCTAAGGGGAGTGTTCACACAGCCCGTTAAGATGCCAATGGGTGCACCCTGTTGACTATCGATCTATTTAGTAGGTTAGACACTACACAGACACACACAGACACACAGACACACACACACGCACACACACTGACAACGAATTTTGCACACAACTGAGGATGTTATACTGCAGAAATTGATCAATCAATATGCACATTGATTAGTTGGTTTTCAATTAAGTAGGAACCAATTCATTTCTTTGTTGATGTCAACCGACCCCAATCAACCCTTACACCCAATCAGTGCAGAAAAGATCCACTGAATGCTGTTGATTCCATTCAGACATTCAGAGAGATAGAAAACAAGTGAGTGTTAAAGCGTGGGAATTGAAAGCAGAGAGGGGACCGTTGGGTGAAATGTATCAGGTCTGGCACAAAGCACAGCACACATGGTGGCCTCGATCAGTCATCAGCCCTGACGCGGGATGGACAGAGAAGTGAGGCATTACTAGTGCCCAGGCCTGGAACATGATTAAAATACTACATTTGACACCGGGAGGGGAGGGGAGGGGAGAGTTCCATCCATGTGGCAATGCACTGGAAGATGAAGGGCTTGACAATAGATAATTTAAGGCACTTCCAGCCACCTCGTTTCGCCCACCGAGATATGTATTCTCCTGGCATTTTTATTATAGGAATCGTGTAAAGGAGACTATTAATGTAATGTATCAGTCTCACCGAGTTAGAGAGGAATGCAAATTTGGTCTGTCAGGAAAAACTAGCTGGGGCTTATCAGCTGGGTGAAGGGAAGTGTGGCAGCGGGAATGGGCGATCTGTGATGAGGCACGGGCTTGCCTAATCACCACGGATCAATATACGGAAAACCTAAATGGACAGGGTGGAAACTGAAGCTAAGCTACGAAACTCCTTGGAATGGCTTTGAACATCATAGTGTGACCTATATGACATACAGCAATGTGAGAAACGTGGATGTCCCTGGGTTAGCTAGCTGGGGACTGGCACTATCAGGTAGGGCAAGCCGGTAAAGTGCCTTCAGAAAGTATTCACACCTCTTGACTTTTTCCACATTTTGTTGTGTTAAAGATCAGTAAAATGTATTAAATTGAGATTTTGTGTCACTGATCTACACACAATACCACGCAATGTCAAAGTGGAATTATGTTTTTATATATGATTACAAATGAATAAAAAATGAAATCTGAAAAGTCTTCAGTCAAGCAGTATTGAACCCCTTTCTTATGGCAAGCCTAAGTTCAGGAGTAAAAATGTGCTTAACAAGTCACATAAAAAGTTGCATAACAGAGTTTAACAGGATTTTTAAATGACTACCCCATCTCTGTACACCACACATACAATTATCTTTAAGGTCCCTCAGTCGAGCAGTGAATTTCAAGCACAGATTCAACCACAAAGACCAGGGAGATTTTCCAGTGGTTCGCAAAGAAGGGCACCTATTTGTAGATGGGTAAAAAAAAAAAAAGTATATTGAATATTCATTTGAGCATGGTCCAGTTATTAATTACACTTTGGATGGTGTATCAATACACCCAGTCACTACAAAGATACAGGTGTCCTTCCTAACTCAGTTGCCAGAGAGGAAGGAAACCGCTCAAAGATTTCACCATGGCTGTGATAGGAGAAAACTGAGGATGAATCTACTCCACAACACTATTTATTTAAAACATTTTTTTAACCTTTATTTAACTAGACAAGTCATTTAAGAACTAATTCTTATTTACAATGACAGCCTACCCCGGCCAAACCCAAATGATGCGGGGCCAATTGTGTGCCGCTCTATGGGACTCCCAATCACGGGCAGTTGTGATACAGCCTGGAATCAAACCAGGGACTGTAGTAACACTTCTATCACTGCAATGCAGTGTCTTAGACCGCTGTGCCACTCTGGAAACCTTACTAACATAAATTACAGAGTGAAAAGAAGTATAGCCTGTACAGAATTTAAAAAATCCAAAACATGCATCCTGTTTGCAATAAGGCAATAAAGTTATACTGCAAAAAATGCATTTTTGTCCTGAATACAAAGCATTATGTTGAGGGCAAATCCAACACAACACATCACTGAGTACGGCTCTTCATATTTTCAAGCATGGTGGTGGCTGCATCATGTTCTGGGTATGCTTATCATCGGCAAGGAGTTTTTTAGAATACAAATAAATGGAAAAAAAGCTAAGAACAGGCTAAATCTTACGAGGAAGACTTGGTTCAGTCTGCTTTCCAACAGACACTGGGAGATTAATTCACCATTCAGCAGGACAATTACCTAAAACACAAGGTCAAATATACAATTGAGTTGCTAACCAAGATTACATTAAATGTTCCTGAGTGGCCTAGTTACAGTTTTGACTTAAATCAGCTTGAAAATCTACGATAAGACTTGAAAATGCCAGTCAGCAATAATCAACAACTAACTTGACAGAGCGTGAATCATTTTTTAAAGAATAATGGGTAAATATTGTACAATCCAGGTTTGCAAAGCTCTTAGAGACCTATCCAGAAAGAGCTGTAATTGTTGCCAAGGTGATTCTAACATGTATTGACAGTAGAGTATTTTTTGTAGATCGAAGAAAATTAAATACATTTTAATCCCACTTTTTAACACAGCAAAATGTGGAAAAATATCAAGGGGTGTAAAATGATTTCTGAAGGTACCCTATTCCTTAAACGTAATATCTAACGTAAATGCAAGAAGAAGAAAAAATATATTTGCATCAGTCGTCATCTCTCACTCAAATGTCACTCGACATTTGTTTCTAATACATTTCCTTCATTTAACTACAGTTCATTTCAGTATTTATACTCGCTTTATATGCAATTGACTTGTCCACTATTACCAGTGTTGGGGAGAGCTATTCTGAAAATATAGTTTACCAAGCTACCAATTATTTCACACTACAACAAGTTAAGCTACTCTTAAGAAACATATAAATGTAAAATAACAAAAATATAAATGTAACAAACAATTTAAAAGATTTTACTGACTTACAGTTCATATATGGAAATCAGTCAATTGAAAGAAATGTATTAGGTCCTAATCTATGGATTTCACATGGCTGGGAATACAGATATGCATCTGTTGGTCACAGACACCTAAAAAAAAAGGTTGGGGAGTGGACCAGAAACCTGAAATTGTTGCATGTAGCCCTTTCCTCACTGACCATGAACACATTTGAACATATTGTTAAGGGTGAGATTATGGCCAAGGTTCAGGACCCTTTAGACCCATTGCAGTCAGGACAGGGGTGAAAGATGCAACTGTCACTCTTCTTAATTATGTCCTTAAACATCTTGACGGAAGTAAGACCCATAGCTGATCTCAGACAATCCTGCTGGTAAAAGAGCTGGATGTGGAGGTCCTGGGCTGGCGTGGTTACACGTGGTCTGCGGTTGTGAGGCCGGTTGGAAGTACTGCGAAATTCTCAAAAATGACATTGGAGGCGGCTCATGGTAGAGGAATGAACATTCAATTCTCTGGCAACAGCTCTGGTGGACATTCATGCAGTCAGCATGCCAATTGCGCGCTCCCTTACAGCTTGAGAAATCTGTGTGCAAAAATTGTGTGACAAAACTGCACATTTTAGAGTGTGTGCACAATAAGCTTTTTGTGTGTTTGGAAAATATATGGGATCTTTTATTTCAGCTCATGATGTCACGGATCCCTCCGGAACTGTCATTACGCACACCTGGTCCCCATTCCCAATGATTAGTAATTGTATAAGTATGCCCTTTGTTCACCATTGTCCTGACGATTATTGTTACAATGTCTGTTGGTGCATGTGACCTGTGCTGTGTGTTTTGGCTTCTGTGCCATTGATGATTACGGGTCTCGTCCCGTGTGTTAATCACTGTGCGTGTGTGTTATTTATTCATGGTACTCCTCGCTCTTTTGTTTTGAGTTTCTACCCTGTGTTTTGTATAGTGTTTGTCTGGTCTTCGTCCCCGTGCGTTGGCACGCCGTAATTTGGGTACAATAAAAAGCCCTATTACGCATTCCTGCGTCTGTCTCCCGACCAACACTACATGTTGCTGCATTTATATTTTTGTTCAGTGTAGTTTACTTAACTATAGTTACTTTGAAAAAGTAGTTCACTACATCCAAACTACTTCGAGAAAAATCATCATATCTAAATCTGAAATGTCATAGACTACAAATTGCAAGAAAGATCACCCTGGAGTCAGATGTTAACATCATGTGTAATTTTGTCTATTAAACATAAAAACTATGTTTCAAGTGAAAATTATGCTGGTCTTCCTGAAAAAGAAAGGACATCTTGCTTACTTTACTCATATTTTCTGTTATTTTTGAAAAAAAGTAATTGTAGTTACAGAAGTTAGTTACACCACTACATGGCAAAAAAAAGTAATTAAATACTGAAAACACAACCATCATTTGAATTTAGTACAACTACCACCAAGCTACAGCTAAATGTAATTCAATTGCTAGTTGAATTACATGTAGTTCACTACTCCCCGTCACTGACTATTACACATTTTTTAATAGCAATTGTAATTTCTAATGATGATCGCAGTTTTAAAAATAAAATCATGGTTATGTGAAGTGCCCATCAATAAGTTATGTATCAGCACACCCACATTGTGTGGGTCTCCTTTAATCTCAAGCAGACACGATTGGGTGTGGAATTAGTTTTGTAAGAGTGACAGAAACTGCTGAATCAATATAGGGGTCGTTCAAATGAAATTTCCAAAGCTCTTTCAAAATGACATTCAAGAAAGTTCAGAGATATGTTCATATTCTCCAAATGTCATGAGCCTCATTTATACCTGGTGCTAACATATGCATTCTTTGTCCTGATCTTATCCACATTCTGATTGTGCACACTTTGTAGCCTGTTATATCTACACATGGTAGTAAATTGTGTCTCTTATCCATCCACTGTGTCCGCATTGTGACCAGATTTCCTGTTACCTCCCTGTACGCAGATTATTTGACAGATATTCTTTGAAAATAATATGAATGTATTTATTTTAAAACAATTATGTATGCTATAAGTCAATGGTGCTATCTGTCAATGATTTTAGAGATCGGTATAACTATGATTTAAATGGTTTGACCATCCAGATCTGTTTTCACTTGATTGATATCCAGTTACAATGGGTCCCTGACTACCTCTGGAGGTGGTCAGGAAGAGCTGATCACAATCAGATCACAATGCATCTTCTAATTGTCTACACTTGTCTGAAAATGTGAGAATGTGGACAATATCAAGAGAAAGGACAAATGTTAGAACCAGGTATAAACACAGGCTATTGTCAGCAACAGAAGCATTACCGAAGAAGTTTCTCTGAACATTAGTAGAGTGTGGCCTGAAACCATGTTTGAAACACATTTTCCACAGAAAGGAAGTATAGACTTTATTGTCAGGTAAAATGTCAAGTGTGTATTCTCTACATAAATAATAACCACATGAATCAACAAACAGCACATGGCTATAATGAAAACTACAATGTCTCAGTAGGTGAATTCACAATGTACTTGGTCAAGGATAGCGAGATGACAATGGTGCTCTTTTCGTTTCTTGAAAGGTGGGTGCATATGCACTCAAAATAATGAACAGAGCCCTCAAAAACTGTATGAAAACTTCCATGTTAAGGAACTGCTATATACAGAAAACAATAAGTAAAGTCACAGGTAATCAGTACAGTCCTATGGGTATCAAGGGGCAACACCAAACAAAATGTGATATATTTTTTTGTTTTTTGATGAATTGAAATTGAATTAACCAAATAAAACAAAACATCAAATTATATAAAAATGTATCATCTTAATTGGGAACATAAAATGGACATGTCCATAACCAACCAGAGGTCCAACATTAGATTTGAAAAATAATACATTAACATATTCCTCATTGTGTTTGTGTTAGAGTGCTATGGTGAAAATGCATAGAATGTGTCCTTCGAGGAAAGAACTTGTGTCCTATGCACAACGGGCCACATACTTGCCAGGTTTCATAGGTACAACTGATTCATCCAACTACGTTCTGCCTTGTAGCATTTGAAAAGAAATGTGACTCACATTTGAAGCTTATAGACCAAGGTCTCTCTCTATATTCTCCTTAGACCCACACAGCTCATAGGGCCTCTATTCTCTACAACTGCACAAATCCACTTCCAACTAAACAAATCCCTCTTTATTTAACTGTAATGATACATATCAAATTGCTAAACTTTGCCAAAATTGACTGACAATATGTAAGTACATTCTATTATATACTATGACTCCTTTTGGGCCAGGGATATTCTTCAAATTTGAATATTTTTCTACACACACACACACACACACACATTGACCTTGTGAATCAAAGTGTGAAACTTTAATGAATTTATCCCACAAATATTAAGATGGATCAATCTATTAACATTGTCATTGAGACTTGGATTGTTGGACGAAATCACATTCAAATCACTAGCTCTGTTGAAGACTCTCAGAGATCAAAGGTGACCAAGCAGCACTACATCATAATGGACAACTCAATCTCTCTATCTCCACTTCAAACGAGACGGGGTCTCAGCAAGAGCTCATTTTAATTAGGCCAGAATGGGCTCCACGTCGGTCCGAGATGAAAATAAGACGAGAAACATGGATTTTTGGAGCATCTCTCACCATGAAGGAGGGTCAAAGAGAAGAAGGTGTAATCTGCAGCCGCAATGGGAATAATTATGTGAATTCCTCTTTTGGAGTTTGTTTTCCTTCAAGGCACAGGAAAAAAATGGAACGGGAGTAGACAAAACAGAGGAGGATAGTCTAGACCTATTTTCTCCCTCTTTTTAGCGAGACGCCAGTTGACGTGATTATCAAAAAACGTCCATCCAATTGAATTAGCAAGACTTGCAATCAAAAAATGCTAAAATGACTCTAATTTGTCTAATTTTAACTGATATCCCGGCTAGTAAACAACGCCAACAAATCACTCCCTATTTTTTTTAATGAAGTTCCCAACATCCAATACGATTTTGATCTGTGAATTTTGGTTTTGAGAATTGCTTACGTTTTTCTTCACACCCAATAAATTATGTATCTGCAACCAAATTCAGTGCAACTGTACCTTAATAATAACACAGGACGGGTCTAAACACAGACCGGCCTACGACTCGCCAACCCACGTCACTACGTTGCCTTTGACGACATCGGTGATCTCGCAGTTGAGCTTGTTGAGACGACCGTCCAGGATGAAAATAGACTCCCTGGACGGGGTCATGAGGTACTGTCCGAAAAGTCCACTGCCGGTCATCACGCGGTTTCTACTGCTCCACGGCCAATCGGAAGTCTTGGTGGCCTCCTTCAGACTCTTGATCATCTTCACATTGCCTGTGCTCAGCTCGACATATAGAGAGTCCGTTTGGCTTCCCGAACTTCCGAAGACGTTGTACTGGTGGACCTCGGTGAACGACGGCTGGAAGGCCACATCAGACAGGTGAAGGTTGGTGTGGATGTCGAAGGGCTCGCCGATCTCCCCGCGCACCGTGATCTGCTGGATTCTCATCAAGCCGTTGCGGTCGTCCACTGTGACCAGGTAGTGACCGTCCGGAGACACGTACGGGGTGCCGGTGACGTCCCCATTGTGTCCATTCACAGAGTCTGTCACACTGTCTACAATGAGCTGGGGCTGGGTGGCGCCCGTGGAATCAGGCCTGCAGTTGATGAAGTAGTAGCCTCCCAGGTGGGTGTAAGCCAGGGACTTGGGAATGCAGTTGTACTTGAGCAGGCTGATGTTCTTCCCTGACGACATGGTCTCCAGGTCGATCTTGTGGAGCGCCGGTTCATTTCTGTGGAGGACGATTCCAAATCTAGACGGAGAGAAAATACATTTGGAATGTTAGTATACTTGTTCACGTTTTTATGACACATATAAAACCATTAGAAGTACCGTTGAGGGTCGACACAAAAAAAACAACTTTAAAATGTATTTTATGCTTATTAATTAATTAATTAAGTCATTCATTCATGTTGCACATTACACCTACAGACTTGAATCAATTTGCTTTTGCTTCCGGACTTCACAATTCATAGTGGTGCTACATTAGAATTAAAGTCAACCTTCACCAAGACTACAGATACATTTACAATTGTGGAGAGTAGAATTAAATATATGATTTTCGAGAGAAGTCTGTTATCCTCACGACTATTGAATAGTTGCACATTTCCCCCGCTCATGCTGTGATTAAAATCTTAACAGTGACAGGGACTTCCATTTGCATCCCCTCTCCTATTATTATACTCTGAATTGACTTGGGTGTGTGACTCTCTTAGCTACAGTATTTCAGTTCCTCAAAGAAACGGCCTTAGGATTGGTTTGAGAAGAAGAGAGGGGTGGATACGGTCTTTTCACATTTCGGTGGCCATTTTCTTATCGCCTCAGATGAGCAATCTCACCAAGCTGAGTTGAAATCGTCTGCCCTATGCTTCACAGTAATAGATTTCCATGGGCATATTAATCATTGAAAATACTATATTATACATAAAAAATCTAAAGAGGAGGGATAATGACACGTTCCAATTCTGATATGCAAGACTGGAGGGAGAATGTGAGGGGCCGACATGGCAAAATTACATCTGAATGCTGTCTGATCAATCCTGACATGCACTTCAATCTCGGTATCATCCGTCTTCTTTTATGTGATTTTAAACACCCCCACTGTCTGTTCATGTGGACAGAAAATTACTGTTAGAGAGTGATGGAGCACATTATCAGCACTGTGAAGTTTAGCATTGATCCAGAGATTGTATCGTCCATTTGAGGCGTTAGGGCTGGGGACTTGGACATCAATGGGACTGATCGTGGACAGGTGCTGCATTGGGTCATGAAATCGGAGGGTCTGCATGGTCCATTACTATGGCCTTTTATCTTTTGATATATAAATACTCTTGGATTTTGTGTAATTGTGAGTGTCTAGAATGTTCGAAATCCACAGGATTTCTTCCCAGGGAGCTTTTGATCCCAACACAAGCACCTTCAAGTAAAAAAAAAAAAAACACACCCACAGGGAGCGAAATTAATTCAAAGCTAACACAGTTAGTGAAAATAACTAGAATTTGATCTATGGGAGAATGAGAAAAAAGGAAAGTAAAATGATGTTGCGGGTGGACTCCTGATAGGGAGAAAGGAGTACTATGTTAGTGCAAGCAACTGTAAATACCATCAAGTGCTATGTGAATGTACCTGTACCTGTATGGTATACATTTTAGGACATCCCTACTCCCCATGATAAATGTCCCTACTCTCTACAAATGTGTACATTAAGACAGATCAGTGAATGGAGCAGATCTACAGTGATGCAAAGCAGAGTACTTGATATATGAAGGTCAATATGACAATTTTGCCTTCAGCCTTATTTTTGCTAAAAAATGAGTAGTGCTGAAGTTTGTTAGAAAAATAAATATGGGCTTGTTTGCGTTCTCTATGAACAGAAAAAGTGTAATCTGGGCTGGCTTTGCTTGTAAACACATTGAGCAAAATATAAATTGCGAGTTGCCTTTTATTGTTTTGTTTTCAGCATGCCTCCCTTTATCGGTACACTATACAGATTTTACAAATACTGTGCAATTATGTGAAAAGTAACACTTGTGTGTTGAGTTATGAACTGTATACTTTGTTGTAGTTTTTCTTGCATACCTTATAATAAGGCAGGAGTTAGCTTTTCTGGTCCACCTGAACTCAATTCGTAGACAGAGGAAAACAAGGATGTTTTCTCTGTAATAGGCGAAACGACTTAAACAATTCATTTGGTTCAATATTTATTTGTTATATAAATGACCCATCATTCAGGGCAGGTGGGACCTGTTTTAAGCCTCACATTTTTGAGCTTGCCTGTTTTGCTTGTTATTTTGGCATGAATACATTGTCTATGAACAGTAAAAGTATCATCTGGGCTGGCTTTGCTTGTAAAGTTTGCAAACAAAGTAAAGAAAAAAAAATTATATCATTGAGTAGATAAAGCCGCATACAAACATGGTCTCTGTTTTGTTTTCTTGAGTAAGGCAGCTCCAAAATGAAGGTGTTCAGCCTAGCTCAGTGCTTTCTGTGGTGGTGGGGCAAGCCAGCAGAAAAATATGGAGCATTGCGCCGTGATTGGCTCAGTGTTCTGTCACTCATGGGGACACTCTACGTCACCGCCAAGTCTAATGGTAGACTTTGAAAATTCTAGCCCCTTGGGTGCTGCCATAGAGTTTGGGTGCTGCCACATTAGAAGAGCCCATCTAAGAAGGCTCAAGGTCATTGGCCACAGATAAAATGACGTCAAATCACAATATATGTACAGTAGCTTTCATTGGACTGATCATGTCAACATCACACTTTCAAAATCTTAGCTAGCAGTCATCATCATGAAGTCGACAATGTACTGGCAAATCCTTGTCATAGTGGTAGAAATAATGAAGAAATTATAGATAAAACGTATTGGTGCTCATCAGCCATTGGACATAAACATTACACAACAAGTTGGAAATCGCAAATTCAACAATGAGTGGTTTGGAAGGAATCAGTAACAGTGGCTGTATGGTCCCAAATCTGCGATTAAGGGGCTCTTTTCCAAGTTCAAAATGATAAACATTCAACATTGGCCAATGAAGCACGATTTGTGCCGCGACTGGGAAAATACGTTTTGAACGTCATCCAAATCGGAATTGTAAATCCAGACTTTTTCTAGAGCTACGATCTGAAGATCAATAACGTCATCATGATTAGACCTTGTTTTTTTCAGAGTTGTCAGTTGTTTTAAATGCAGCATAAATCCAGAGAATGTCAGACTTTGATGACTAAATTTGACCACGAAGGACCGCCGCGCCACCTTCCTGTTCAAGTGAGCACATTCCAAAAATGTACTGTATGCTTCTGCATAAATGATGTAAAGATGGTGCCAGAGAGGAAGGTTGCTGTTTTATGGGTTCTTAACCAACAGTGCTATTTTGTTATTTTTTTCACATTTGTAACTTATTTTGTACATAATGTTGCTGCTACCACCTCTTATGACTGAAAAGAGCTTCTGGACATCAGAACAGCGATTACTCACCTCGAATTGGACCAATAATTTTTCTTAAATGAGTCGAACTGGAAGGATATACTACAAACACCTGAACAGGCCCTCATTCCCTGTCAAAGAAACTAAGATTTTGCGGAAAGAGACCAGGGTGCCTTGTGAGGATCAGGCTAATCTGCCTTTGCCATCCGTACTGTTTGCCAACGTTCAATCGCTGGAAAATAAATGGGATGAACTGAAAGCACGTATATCCTACCAACGGGACATTAAAAACTGTAATATCTTACGTTTCACTGAGTTGTGGCTGAACGAAGACATTAATAACATACATCTGGCGGGTTATACACTCTATCGGCAGGATAGAACAGCAGTCTCTGGTAAGACACGGGGCAGCAGCCTATGTATGTTTGTAAACAACAGCTGATATATGATATCTAAGGAAGTCTCTAGGTTTTGCTCGCCAGAGGTAGAGTATATCATGATAAGCTGTAGACCACAATATCTACCTAGAGAGTTTTCATCTGTATTTTTCGTAGCTGTCTACATATTACCACAGACAAATGCTGGCACTAAAACTGCACTCAATGAGCTGTATACCGTCATAAGCAAACAGGAAAACGCTCATCCAGAGACGGCGCCCCTAGTGGCCGGGGACTTTAATGCAAGGAAACTTAAATCCGTTTTACCTCATTTCTATCAGCATGTTAAATGTGCAACCAGAAAGAAAAAAACTCTAGACCACCTTTACAACACACACAGAGACACGTACAAAGCTCTCCCTCGCCCTCCATTTGGCAAATCTGACCATAATTATATCCTCCTGATTCCTGCTTACAAGCAAAACATTTAAGCAGGAAGCACCAGTGACTTGGTCTATAGAAAATTGGTCAGAAGAAGCAGATGCTAAACTACAGGACTGTTTTGCTAGCACAGACTGGAATATGTTCCAGGATTCTTCTGATGGCATTGAGGAGTACATCACATCAGTCACTGGATTCATCAATAAGTGCATTGACATGCACCAACCAGAAGTCATGGATTAACAGGCAAGATTCTCACTGAGCTAAAGGGTAGAGCTGCCACTTTCAAGGAGCAGGAATCTAACCCGGAAGCTTATAAGAAAACACACTATGCCCTGCGACGAACAGGCAAAGCGTCAATACAGGACTAAGATGGAATCGTACTACACCGGCTCCGACGCTCGTTGGATGTGGCAGGGCTTGCAAACTATTACAGACTACAAAGGTAAGCACAGCCGAGAGCTGCACAGTGACACGAGCGTACCAGATGAGATAAATAACTTCGATGCTTGCTACGATGCAAGTAACACTGAAACATGCATGAGAGCATCAGCAGTTCTGTGTTCTGTGTGATCACGCTCTCCGCAGCCGATGTAAGACCTTTAAACAGGTCAACATTCACAAGGCCGCAAGGCCAGACGGATTAACAGGACTTGTACTCTGAACATTTGCTGACCAACTGGCAAGTGTCTTCACTGACGTTTTCAACCCCTCCCTGTCTGAGATGCACAGATGAATCAATCTCTATTGCACCCCACACTGCCCTTTCCCACCTGGACAAAAGGAACACCTATGTGAGAATGCTATTCATTGACTACAGCTCACCGTTCAACACCATATTGCCCTCAAAGCTCATCAATAAGCTAGGGACCCTGGGACAAAACACCTCCCTCTGCACCTGGATCCTGGACTTCCTGAGGGGCCGCCCCCAGGTGGTAAGGGTAGGTAACAACACATCCACCATACTGATCCCCAACACAGGGGCCCCTCAGGGTGCGTGCTCAGTCCCCTCCTGTACTTCCTGTTCACTCATGACTGCACGGCCAGGCACGACTCCAACACCATCATTAAGTTTGCCGATGACACAACAGTGATCACCAACAACGAGACAGCCTATAGGGAAGAGGTCAGAGACCTGGCCGTGTGGTCCCAGGACAGCAACCTCTCCCTCAACGTGATCAAAACAAAGGAGATGATTGTGGACTACAGGAAAAGGAGGACCGAGCACACCCCAATGCTCATCGACGGGGCTGTAGGTTGAGCGTTTCAAGTTTCTTGGTGTCCACATCACCAATAAACTAATATGGTCCAAGCACACCGAGACAGTTGTGAAGAGGGCACGACAAAACCTATTTCCCCTCAGGAGACTGAAAAGATTTGGCATGGGTCCTCAGATCTTCAAAAATTTCTACAGCTGCACCATTGAGAGCATCCTGACTGGTTGCATCTCTGCCTGGTATGGCAACTGTTCCTCCTCCGACTGTAAGGCACTACGGAAGATAGTGCGTATGGCACAGTACATCACTGGGGCCAAGCTTTTCTGCCATCCAGGACCTCTACCAGGCGGTGCCTACCAGGCGGTGTCAGAGGAAGGCCCTAAAAATTGTCAAAGACTCCAGCCACCCTAGTCATAGACTGTTCTCTCTTCTACTGCACGTCAAGTGGTACCGGAGCACCAAGAGGCTTCTATACAGCTTCTACCCCCAAGCCATAAGACTCCTGAACATCTAATCAAATGGCCACCCAGACTATTGCCATTGCCCCACCCCTTTTTTACACCGCTGCTACTCTCTGTTGCTATCATCTATGCATAGTCACTTTAATAAATCTACCTACATGAACATATTACCTCAACTAACCGGTGCCCCGACAGATGTACCGGTACCCCCTGTATATAGTCTCGCTGTTGTTATTTTACTGCTGCTCTTATATTATTACTTGTTACTTTTATTTTCCTATTCTTATTTTTTTTATAAACTGTATTGTTGGTTAGGGGCTCATAAGTAAGCATTTTACTGATGTATTCGGAGCATGTGACTAATACAATTTGATTTGATTTGACATAAACATAGATGAAATGCTTCTGTCTACCACCACAAATGTATCATTTCAGAACTGTAACATTATGAAAGCATCAACTTGCGGTGCTTGACATAAGCATGTAAGAAATGATTGCGCACACTACTTATGAATGTGTTATGTACGGGTTATTGAATGTATCATCAAGTCCATATGCCATTTATGTTAAACCATCCTCCAACATGAAAATAAAAATCACATTTTAAATATCGTTCTCACACTTCATGCATTGTATTGACTTGCTGATGTATTGTTACCTAACATAAGCCAGCTTTCAGTACCGTGCACACTGCAATAACCCTACTGCTAAAACTACAAAGGCATGTTGAAGCTTTCAGAGTTTACATCCTCGATATCATTGGTCTAAACCTTACTAGTGTACTGCTCGGCTGATCTGCCAAATGCACTATGCCGCTTTGAAATACTGTAAGCTATAGATGAGTTATAGACAAAAGTTCATGTTTATGTAAGAATGGCGGCACTTACTAACTGTAAAATGAAGGAAGACTAAGGACTGTATACGTCCATGTTCAAATCCATATGAACACTGTAAGGTCTACTTTTATTTTACATCGTTCAGTCACTGACAGAAGTGTAAAAACATGACATACAACACAGCCAGCAAAACTTTCACCACTGTCGACTCCCCACCAAGCGAGGTAGAAACAACAGTACAAAAGATTGGACCGGAATTTAAGTCCAAGACCTCTATAATAGAGTCAGCAAAAACATTCAATAGATGTTTGCGCCCTAAGAGCACAATCAAGGGCTCTTTTAAGCTGCGTTATCAGACGTTTCAAAGGGATAGGGTGTTTAAAAAGTCCTTGTGCACAATGCCATATCCTTGGCATTGATTCGCAGCTCCCCAAAGCCCCTGGATCGTTTTTCCTGATAAATCTAAAAGCCTCCAAAGCCTTTGTATATTGTGATGTTCAGTGTACTGAGACTCCTGTTTTGGGCTATGAGGTGCACTGACAGCATATTGGTTTGGTGGAGTTGTTGGGCACATCCACAATGGATTGATCTTGCCTGAGGCTAAGGGAGTTATTACGCACGAAAAGCTATCAATAAGTGCGCTTGATTGAGTTTGAGCTATCCAGAGTGGGCATGGTTTGACCTAAAGGGTGGCAGTCTGCCTACCTATCAATTGAGGTTCAATTGAGTACACCTAGGGCAAAATGAATGGTCATAGATTAAAGTCTATTTGTGGACTAAATGTAGATTCCATGTAGACATTCATACAATAAACCTTTTTTCCATAACATTAAGCCAATTAAGAATGAATACCGACGTAGCGATGTTAGAAGCAAAATGAGATTTTCATCAAAATAACAATTATTGCAAACTACGAAGTGAAGTAATAAACACATTTGAATATGTCTCAAAAGAAAAGATAATTCACTCTTATTAAACTAGCCAGATCATTTTCCATCAATGGATGTCAGTTTAACTCATTTGACTGTCATAATTAAGCAATAAGGCACGAGGGGTTATGGTATATGGCAAATATACCCCGGCTAAGGGCTGTTCTTAAGCATGACACAATGCGGAGTGCCTGGATACAGCTGTTAGTCGTGGTATATTGGCTGTATACCACAAACCCCCAGGGGGCCTTATTGATTAAACTGGTTACCAACGTAATTACAACAGAACATTTTTATTTTTGTCATACCCATGGTCTGATATACCATGGCTTTTAGCCAATCAGCATTCAGGGCACGAACCTCATTTATAATTGTAAATAAATTACCTTTTGCGCATGCGCATAACTATAGATAAATCCGACAGGAGAGTTTGAGTGATGAAATTCGGACAGAGGATCTCAAAATCTCTGAGCAAGAAACAAATCAAATCGTATGTCACATGCGCCGAATACAACAGGTGTAATGCTTACCGTGAAATGCTTACTTACAAGCCCTTAACCAACAATGCAGTTCAAGAATGAGATATTTACTAAGTAAACTAAAGTAAAAAATTAAATAAAAAGTAACACAATAAAATAACAATTACGAGGCTATATACAGGGGGTACTGGTAC